>NC_081792.1:29194353-29251853 GCF_963082965.1 Carassius carassius
GTTAGTGCTTTATTGTAGAATTACTTTTACGTTTTTAATGTTATACATTTTTAGTAAGTGTTTAATTTTGTTTAATTTGTTAAGTTTAATTTTAATTTGTTTTATTCTAAAACTATGTATTTTAATTTAAATTTTAAAAAATCTTATACATTTTTGTTTTTAATTTAAAAATTATGTATTTATTTGAATTTTTATCATTTTAGTTTTTATCATGTTTATTCATTTTAAATTTTTAGATTTTATTTTGAATTTCTAGAATTTTATAAATTTTTGTCTTATTTATAAAAATCTATTTATTTTATATGAATTTTTATTATTTCAGTTTTTATCATTTTCATTTTATGGTAAGTGTTTTATTGTAGTCTGTTTTTATTTTAAAATGATTGTTTACGTTAAAAATAAAATTATTTAAAAAATTTTTTAATTTAATTTAATTAAAGAATATAAATGCTGCTGTATTAATGTAATTTTTTTATTATAATTGTATACATTTATAGTTAGTTTTCGAATTTTATTGTAAAATTATTTGTTTATTTTAAATGTTATTTTATTTTATATTTTTAATGTGTTTTGTTTTATTTGTATTTTTAAAAAAATTACTTATTTAAATTTTACATTTGAATAATTTTGTACATTTATAGTTAGTGTTTGATTTTGATTGTTTTTATTGTAAAATTATTTTTAATTTTATTTGAAATGTTTTACAATTTTATAATTTTTGGTAAGTGTTTTGTTTTATTTATTTAAATTACTTATTACTGTAATTTTATGGACTTTTAGTTAGGGTTTTATTTCTGATTGTATTTATAGTAAAACAATATTTAATTAATTTGATTTAAAATACTTAATATTTTTATCGTTTTATTTAGATTTTTATTATTTTACAATTATTTATTTTATTTTACATTTCATATATTTTTGGTAAATATTGTAATTTGCTTTTTAGCTTAAAATTATTTTAAATATTTTTTCCTAAATATTTATTTATTTATTTACAATTTATACAAACAAACTTCTGCATTTATGATGCTTGTCACTGACGGCCCACTTAAAAACAAAACCCATGCTCAGAATGATCACAGATCAGATCTACTTCTCACTGTAAATATTACAATAATAAAGCATCATATATTACTAAAACAAAGTTTTATTTTGATTATTAAATGCTTAATTAAAAATATATTTTTAAAAATTATTAATTATAAATAAAAACAATACATTCTTAAACAACACTTGAGATTACAATCACAAAACCATATTTTATTCCATTTTACTTCCATAATATGGCATATTTCTGAGTGAAACAGGATATTTAATGGTTAAAATATGTTATGATATTACAACAAAAGTACTAAAACTTGAAAATGGAACATTTAAAAATGATAATATTAATAGAAAGTGTAATCGTATATCAATGGTAATAAGATAACACTGAGGTAAACAGATAAAATAATGACGTCAAGTCCAGTTTATTTCCATTTCGCTTTTGTTTTAAAGCAAGTTTAGAGAAAATCATCCTGATGTTTGGTTCTATCTCTTCAGATCAGTGTGTTGGTTTCTGGGTTCTTTTAAAGACGTGTGTTTCAGATGCTTCAGATCGTGGAAACAGCCCATAATGTCACACGTTGCTATGGAGACCCAGATGGACACCTGACAGCGGGACGAGCTGAAGGAAGGAAGTGCATCAGAAACACAGATTATCTCCTCAGATAACGTCAGAGATTCGGAATCACCATGACAACCGGATTCCAGATTCCGAGTTTGCGGATCGATGGAAACCATCTGAAGAAACAGATAAGAGTGAAGCAGCTGTGAAGAGCTGGAGTCTATCTCTCCATCCATCCATCAGTCCATCTCTCTCTCTCTCTCTCTCTCTCTCTCTCTCTCTCTCTCTCTCTCCATCCATCCATCCATCATCCCTCTTTCCATCCATCTCTCTCTCTCTCTTTCTCTCCATCCATCCATCAGTCCATCTCTCTCTTTCTCTCTTTCTCTCTCTCTCCATCCATTCATCCATCCTTCCATCCATCCATCTCTCTCTCCCTTTCTCTCTCTCTCTCTCCATCCATACATCTCTCTTTCTCTCTCTCCAACCCTCTATCTTCCATCCATCCATCTCTCTCTCTCTCTCTCTCTTTCTCCATCCATCCATCCATCATCCCTCTATCCATCCTTCCATCCATCCATCTCGTTCTCTCCTTTTCTCTCTTCATCCATCCATCCATCCATCCATCTCTCTCTCTCTCTCTTTCTCTCTCTCCATTCATCCATCCATCCATCATCCCTCTATCCATCCATCCACCCATCTCTTTCTCTCTCTCCATCCATCCATCATCCCTCTATCCATCCATCCATCATCTCTCTCTCTCTCTTTCTCTCTCTCCGTCCATCCATCATCCCTCCATCCATCCATCTCTCTCTCTTTTTCTCTCTCCATTCATCCATCCATCCATCCATCCATCATCCCTCTATCTATCCATCCATCCATCCATCTCTTTCTCTCCATCCATCCATCCATCATCCCTCTATCATCCATCAATCCATCTCTCTCTTTCTCTCTATCCATCCATCCATCATCCCTCTATCCATCCATCCATCCATCTCTCTCTCTTTTTCTCTCTCCATTCATCCATCCATCCATCCATCCATCCATCCATCATCCCTCTATCTATCCATCCATCCATCCATCTCTTTCTCTCCATCCATCCATCCATCATCCCTCTATCATCCATCAATCCATCTCTCTCTTTCTCTCTATCCATCCATCCATCATCCCTCTATCCATCCATCCATCCATCGCTCTCTCTTTCGCTCTCTCCATTCATCCATCCATCCATCCATCCATCCATCATCCCTCTATCTATCCATCCATCCATCCATCTCTTTCTCTCCATCCATCCATCCATCATCCCTCTATCATCCATCAATCCATCTCTCTCTTTCTCTCTATCCATCCATCCATCATCCCTCTATCCATCCATCCATCCATCCATCGCTCTCTCTTTCGCTCTCTCCATTCATCCATCCATCCATCATCCCTCTATCCATCTATCCATCTCTTTCTCTCTCTCCATCCATCCATCCATCATCCCTCTATCCATCCATCCATCCATCCATCGCTCTCTCTTTCGCTCTCTCCATTCATCCATCCATCCATCATCCATCCATCCATCCATCGCTCTCTCTTTCTCTCTCTCCATCCATCCATCCATCCATCATCCCTCTATCCATCCATCCATCCATCCATCTCTCTTTCTCTTATAAATTTTATCCATCTTATAATTATGTAGTAAAGTGTGGATCATTTCAGACCTTAAATAATATTTACCACAAATAACAAATTAAGCAACTAACAAAATCTATATTCAGTTTGTCATGTTTGCATGTTGTTACACAATCTCCCTCAGATCTACATTTACATACAGCAGGGCTATTATCATCAACTAAAATAAACCATTAGAAAATATATTTCTTGAAAAACTTACACTTATTTTATTTGAGCTAGTTGCTTCTTTCTTTCTTTCTTTCTTTCTTTCTTTCTTTCTTTCTTTCTTTCTTTCTTTCTTTCTTTCTTTCTTTCTTTCTTTCAGTTTAAGCTGAAGTAGTAATGTAACCAAAACTTAAAGTGGAATAAAAACAATATAAATATGAAAAAATAAAATATTTATGGACAAAAAAAATAATCACAATAATATACATATATTTTAAAAATAATAATAATAAAAATGGCAAAATCACACAAAAAATTGCTAAAACTTTAACTGAAATTAAAATGAAATATATAAAAAATAAAAACTATTAATGTAGTGTAAAATATGATGGAAGCTTGTTTTTGCCAGAGGAATAATAATAATAATGATAGTAATAATTGCACATTTTTATTTTGCAGTTTGGCCTTTTTATCATTGCAATTCTTGGACTCAATTCTGAGAAATACGTATATAAGTATATATTTTATACACACACACACACATACAAACACACACACACACACACACACAAACACACAAACACACCTAACATTAATATATTTTTTTTACTATTTTTATTATTATTTTGTGATAGAAATGAGCTTCCATAAAATATATAATGTATAGTATATTAATGACACTTGGGCAGTATTGTAGTTTTATCCATTTATTAAATTCAACATGCATCTTGATTCATTTTATATTACATTTTATATTTTATCTCATGAAACACTGAATGTGTTGCTTTGCAAGCAATTAAATTAGGAAAACACACTATTTTCAACACATGCAGTGTAGTGCAGGCACACGATGAACTGTCCATCAGTTTGTGAAGTCATGCATCAGACGCTGCACTGATTCACGTGAGACATCATCTCATCTTCATCTCATGTGTGGATGCATTAAGTGTCTCTGAGAGCATGAGCTCATCCTCCATTAGATGGAGTCTCGTGTTTGCCAGCAGACAGCTGCCTGTAGAGATGATTCACAGATCTGTGTCTGGAGAGAGATGATCTGCTGCTGACCGCGCAGGAAAGATCCACATCAGACTCAGACATTACTGGAAACTCTTACCCACACCCACAGGAACTACTCAATCTACTATAATATGCATAGGGAAAAAACAATATGTAGAAAATATTTATTTCATATAATTATGCAAAGAAGAATTGATGTAAACATTTTAAATGTTTGTGAATATATAAATTCTAGATTTGAGGATTCTGGGAAACAGGGTTTATTTAGCATGGCCCAAAAAATAAATATATTTTATATCATACAAATTAATCTATATAGTATATATTGTATGTAAATATGAATAAAAAAAGAATAAAATATTAATTTATATGTGTGTGTGTGTGTGTGTGTGTATAAAATCATTTAATCTTTTATTTAATTTATATGTATATTATAATATTTAAATATATTCGTGTAACACATTGAATTAAACGTGAAATTTTAAAGTAAAACGACTGAAATTGTATTTTCTTGTTAAACTACATTTACAACTTTTCTGTTATTTATTAATAGTATTATTATCTATATTTTCTATTTTTTAATTTAATTTTGTTCTGAGCCTTCGCCATTTTTATTAGTTTTTGTGTTTTTTTATATTTCTCTTTAGCTTTATTGTTTATTTCAGATTTAGTTTTAGTAATTTAAGCACTTAAATGCAATCTAATTTTTATATTTTATTTAGCTTCATTTCAATTACTGAATATATTTTTTAATAGTTTTAGTTTTAGTTAACAATAACAGTACTGTATTATTATTAATATCTATCCCTTAATTGTATTATTATTTCACTTTTACGTATTTTTTTAAATGCAATATGATTTCTTCGCTCTTATTATTGAGAATGGACTTTAAACCCGAGCTGTCCGTCTTCGGCTGTGGGACGAGGTCAGTTACCGTAGCTGCGCTGACCCTTGACCTTTGACCTCCATGTTTTCTGGGATCTCTGGAATTTCATGTCGTGAACAAAACAATAACAGCAGCTGTGGTTTATTATTTCACCGGCTGACAACCAGAGGTTATTATTCGCTCGGATGGATTTCAGAGAACTTTATCACTTCTCTAAATATAGTCATATTAGCAGTGGCTCTGTGACCCCAGACACTTCCATATTTAACAGAGGGTTTATCTATTAATTTCACAGCGAGGGCAATGGAAAGCTGAGAGAGATGTGTATTGTACTTCAGTGATTCTGTGTTGCTGTAAATCTGACGGACAATAACACTGATGCATCGTTTCCAGGAAAGTGATATCGACTCCTCCTGTGTCTCCTGTCTCACTTTTGCTCTTATTAAAGACACAGCGAGGTGCAATCAGAACAGACGAAAAGCTTGTTTGTGCACGTGTTTTCTCATCTGTGATGCATTGTGCAAACAAAACATTGTGTGTTTTTGGTTATGTAAGTTCATAAAAGCTAAATCCTGTGTAAAAATAGTGCAGTTACTGTATCTTTGAATTAAAGTGCATATTTATATTGGTCTCATCGAAAATCATGCTTTCCGGTGCAATAAAATAAAATAAATTAAAATAATATAGAAATTAAATTAAATTAAATTAAATTAAATTAAATTAAATTAAATTAAATTAAATTTAATTTAATTTAATTTAATTTAATTTAATTTAATTTAATTTAATTTAATTTAATTTAATTTAATTAAACAATGTTGTTTAAATGGTTTTTGAACTTTAAACTTTACTAACATAAAAGTAAAAGAAGTTAATAAATCCCACAATAAGTCATTAAAGCTAGCTCGTATTTATTTATGTATTGATTTATTGATTTATTTTGGCGCTGCGTAACAGAAAAGATTATGCCTATTTTAAAAAGACATGACAAAAACAATAAGGTCTTTTGAGGGCAATATTCCTGTGTTTATTTATAGTAAGTTAACTAAATTAAACATTGACTAACAAAATGTATCTTATGTAAAAAAAATCTACTTTAATATTATAGCTAATAATATATAAAAGCCAAATATATATATAAAATATAAAATTGTAACATTTATAATAACGTTTTTGCTTGTGTCTACAGAAAGGACATTGATTAGGTTATAATAATAATAAAATATAAATTTTTACTGTGTATCAATGTTTTTGTATTTAGGTTTTTGTTTTCTTTAATTAATATTATTAGATCACAATAATTTAAGGTTTCAACCTAACCATTGATATAATTCAAGAAAAACGAATTAATTTGGCTGTAACAAATCTTTTAAGCCGTTTCATAGTATCATTCATTTTAGTGCATGGCACACATCAAAGCATCAGTGTTTGGGAGGCTTGTTTCGTCAGTTTAATTGGTTGCATTATGTGATGAGATGCAAATGAACCTTGTGGTTAATTAACAGAAAAGCAGCGTCAGAATCACTTTCACCTGTAATGTGTGCCACGTGTTTTCCTGAAACTCAGAAACGAGGGGATATTTGGGGAAGATGATGGCAGCTGTGACCCACACACACACACACACACACACACACTAGAGCCACAGGTGTGCCACTGACTGAATGCCAATGGGAATGGCTCTCAATGTGACTTTGGAAACTCATCTCCTGCAGGGATTTCACTCTCAATCCGTCTGTAAGAGCAGATGGGGAGCACTAAAGTGTGTCGTCCCACAGGAAAACACACATTTTCTAGGAAATATGCTGTTTGTATATGTAAAAAATCACCATTATATTTGAGTAAATGGGGGAAAGGGTTACTGTAGTAAACTAAAACTAACACAATAGAAAATTGTTTATTAAAATACAAAACTTACATTCAAATAAAATCAAATATATAAAATGTATTTCAGAAATTTTTTACATTTTATGTAGTTTAACTTCATCTGATATATATGCAATATGAATAAAAAAAAATGCATATATACATAACATAACACACATGGGGTTATTGTTGTTATATTTAAAACTAACAAAAATTTAAATTTAATTAAAAAAAAAAAAAAATATATATATATATATATATATATATATATATATATATATATATATATATATATATATATATATATATATATATATATAGACGTATTAAAACCCTAGCTAAAATTAAAATTAAAATAAAAACATACAAATTAATTCAAATGTGAATACAAACTATATTAGAATCTCAATGATACTGCTTTGCTACATTGTTGTACGGTTGCTAGGTTGTTATTGGTGGTTGCTAGGCAGTTGCAAACATGCGAGTCTCAAGTCATTCATTAAGATTTTAGAGCTACTGTATATAAAATGAATATTGCTCATTTCATGTTTGGATCCTTATTGAGGTTTTGATTGCAGACGTTTGGTCACTGGAAAGCTGAGCTGAGTTTGAGACACATCTGAGAAGCAACAGAACCCGGAGAAACAGTCAGGATGTTAAATTATTTCATGTTTTTTTTATGTCAGACAGTTCAAAATGTACTTCAACTTTGTCACCGCAGCAAAGAAAGTTTGACATTTCAATAGTTGGACTTGCATTATTCCCTCAAACAATCCATTTCATCATCGTCCTGGTTGTAGACTGTCGTGTTTGCTATTTCATGGATGTTGAGCACGTTTGTGTCAAACCTTCAAAGATGAAAACAGATCTAAAGCACAAATTCTGTGTGAAGAACGCAAGTGTGTTTCTGTATTCAAACACATGCATTGATTTCTTTATATCAGAAGTGGATTATGCAATGTCTGGCAACCCTACTTCTGTTTACATATCAAACCATGTTCAGTTTCAGTGTCACAGACAGAGAACAGAATTTTATCAGACAACGTGAACATATATATATAAAAAAAAAAAATCAAAAAAAAAAAAAAAAATCTAAACATTGAGAAAAAAATCTAAATATCAAAAAAATATAAATAAAATCTAAATATTGAGAAAATATTGAGACAAAAAAATCTAAATATTGAGACAAAAAAATCTAAATATTGAGAAAATCATCTTTAAAACTGTTCAAATGAATTCTTGGCAATGCATATTACTAATCAAAAATTACGTTTTGATATTTTTACGGTAGGAAACTTACGAAATATCTTCATTGAACATGATCTTTACTTAATATCCTAATGATTTTTGGCAAAAAAAAATTAAATTGATAATTTCGGGTATTTTTGGCTGTTAATGCAAAAATACCCGAGAAACTTAAGACTGGTTTTGTGCTGCGTGAACACATATATGAATATCTTCTGAAAAACGAATAAATAATGTGCTTTAATCAACAGAAAAAAAACTAAAAATATATAATTATAAATAATATAATATTATATAGTATAATAATGCTAGTCTTGTGAATGCAAATATGCTTTTAAACACTTTAATGAGCCGAAGACAGAGCCTTGAGGGTCTCCCAGTGAATGATTTACACACGTGACCTGTGACCTTTCACTGATGAAACATTTACTGTGGAAAAACAGACTAAATGAGCCGGGCTCATGACACATCACACACATCGGTCAGGCCGCTGTTATCAGACGAGGCGTGACGTGTGATTGGTCAGCCGGATCAGGTGACCAAACATCCTCTCCGGAGGAAAAGTTCAGGTTTGTGTCTCGAGTTTCATTGGTTAATTATGAAGTGTGGGAAAGAGCGGTTCATGGGGTGGAGAGAGATATGGCCGCTTTCAGATCCATTGTAGAGAGACAGAGGACTCCGAGTGTGTGTGTGTGTGTGTGTGTGTGTGTGTGTGTGCGTCTCTGAGCTTTACATGGCATGGGATTGTACAGCACATTGTGTAAATAAGTTCTTCCCCGTGTAACCCAAATCCATCTCCATTCATGACAAGAGACACTCCTTCTGCATTTAATATCAGCTTCCCAAAGCTATCGCTTTCCATGCGTGCCTGTGCTTTACACTCATTCTGAGAAACCAGGAGATTTATAAGCTTCAGTTTTAAATGTGTTTAAGGCATGACACCACAGTCGACTGATTTAACACAGTATACGCTTGTATTACAAGTTTTCTTGAAAATGCAAATGATATCCTATAATTTGCAGAAGATTGTTCTGATTTCTTGGATAAAGCCAGGTTTAAAATTCTTGTTTGATTTTGTTAGAGTTGAGTTTTGAATTGCTCTCTCTCTTTTTATAACACTATAAATCAGAAAATCGACTAAAATGTTATATAAAACATGATATATGAACAAACCCCTCAGCAAAACCCTTCAGAATATACTGTAGATAGAAATAAAACTGTTCAGTTTGGTGTAAGAGCTACTGAAGATATGCGATGGAATTATTCAGAAATCTACAGATGCAAACGAACAAAGTGTGATAAAGTAAACAATTAAATGTGTATTTTGGATGTTTTCTTTCCACTCTTCTGAAGTCTATGAACAAGCACTGGTTTTGCATTAAGTTAAAATACACTCCATTGCAAACTACATTGAAAGATAGTCTTCAGAAATGGTAAAAGAGAGAAAAACTACAGCATGCGTCTTAGAAAGAGAATTGAATGCTCATATTTCTCTAAATATCTCAGCAAGTTCATACTAACAGTGTTTCAGTGTCGTCTACTGAAGCTTATATCATCATTAATAATCTCCGCTTTATACTTTATCACTAAGTGGTATTTTTCTTCTGCGACAGACGTTAAACTCTCAGCACAGAGAAAAGATTGGATGATGAAAGAGTGAAAGCAGACACTCCCAAACCACACACACACACACACACGCACGCACACAATTCTGAGATTATATTTTGAAATTTCAAAATGTGCAACAAAAAAAAATTAGTCAGAATGGCACGATGTAAACTCAGAATTCAGTTTTTCTCCCATCGTGGAATAAAAAAGCAAATTCTTGATTTTACAGACTTTTTCATGCATTTGCAAGTTTATATCTCAACATTTTGACTTGTTTTCCCTAAGAACAGAAACTGAGGAAAAAGTCCAAGTCTTGAGATAAAAAAAAACCTGCAATTATCTTTTTATTTTTTTATTTTTAATCCTGTTTCAGAAATAAGCTTCCGTAGAATTCAGAATCTCAATATGATCTCATATTACTCACATTTCTCATTTAAATGATTTCATTTAAATTCATTTTAAAGCTCTTAACTCATTGACTCATTTCTCTTCAGGATTTTTAGGAGAAACACTGGCGACAAAGCTGATACTTAAAGAAACAACACTGACAATCAGATGTATATTATTATTTTTATTTATTTTAGATAAATTAAATCATTTCTTTAACATATATTACAGAAAGCATGTTGTCAAATATAAATGTAAATAGTGGAAGTGTAAAGTTTGGATTTTCCCACAGGGAATGTTTGTGTTGTTTTGAAACGTACTTATGCATGCTTTGAAACACTCTCAACCGTGTGTGTGTGTGTGTGTGTGGGTGTGTGTGTGTGTTTCTCCAGCAAGCAGCTTATAATTACACACTTTCTGTGTCCCGCTGTAATGCATTCCTTCCTGCATCCTTTGCACGCTGGCCCTCCATCAGCCGGAGTTAATCCCAGGTTTGGAATTCCCCTCTTTTAGCAGACCACACACACACACACACACACACATCCCTGCATCGTGCATCTCATCTGTTCCTCCCTTCCCAGCGGCAGCAGTGTAATTTTCACATGTAATCATGTGCTTAACTGTTAAACCCAGATTCACTCTTAACTCCCGTCTGTGTGTCTGTAACATCAGCGAGGAAACAGTGTTGATTTGTTCCATCTGTCTTATGCAAGTTCAGAATTATTTAAGCATGCTTTAGATATTCCAAACTGTAAAGCTTTTGAATGCATCATTGGTGCGTCATTAACCTTTGCTGCCCATTACACATCACTCACTCGTGAGGTTCTGATTGGGTTAAAACTGCTCAAAGTTGGTCTGGTTTGCTGGTTTTAGAAGAGTTTATCAGACTAGGAAAGCAACTATAAACCAGCTCTGGCTGTTAAGGTTTGTTTTGTTGTTGTTGTTGTTTCCTTTTTCAACAGTTTTACTTTTTATTTAACTGTGTCCTTTTTTGCATATTTTATTTATTTATTTATATATTTATTCATTTTTTTAGTCAAAGTAAGAATTTAGAACAATCTAATTTTCTAATTTAGAAAATTAGAAATGTTGCCTTTTAAAGTTTTTTTTAAATTATATATATATATATATTATTTCAGTTAACATTCAACATTTTATAAGGTTGAATTGTTTAGTTTTAAAAAAACCCTGATTGTGGATTCCTCAGAACAATTTATTATTATTATTATTATTATTATTATTATTTACTATAATATTATAGGATGTTTCTCCCATAGTATCAGGTCAGATGAATAAGATCATCTAAAGATTATGCTTGATTATGTTTATTTTTGTTATTTGTGTCAGTGTTTATAATGGTCTTAATTTTAGCATTACATTTAGGGGGTTATTTTTATTTATTTATTTATTTTTTCTTTGCAATATTTTATTTCAATTTACCATTCTTTAATGAAAAGCCAGCAGTTTTCATCACAGTTGTAGTACACCGAGCTGATGTTTAGCTGAGATTTTGAGAGATTTCTGGTGTTTGTGTGTGTCTGGGCCTCATGATCTGTACCTTTAAATAGCTTCATTGAGTTCTTGTTCTGTACAGTGTGTTTGTCTCGAGGTCACTGTCAGTCGCTGTGTTTGCAAAGCCATGAGCCAGTAATTTTCCAAGATCCGCTCTGTGGGTTGATGGCAGCCAGGCAATGTAAACTCACTGACACACACACACACACACACACACACACACTTGAGTCTTTCAGAGAGAGCCCTGTTCTCTCTCACACAATATCACCACGGCAACACCGCCTCTCACGGCCTCCATGTGACTGAACCAATCAGAACAGCCGAATGAGGAAACGCCCCCTGTCCGGCTGAAACCATTGGTGAAAGGCATAGTTCACCCAAAAATGAAAATATGCTGTAAATGTGCTCTCCCTCAGGTCATCCAAGATTAGATTGAGTGTGTTTCTTCATCAGATTTGGAGAAATGTAGCATTGCATCACTTGCTCTCCAATGGATGTGAATGGGTGCCGTCAGAATGAGAGTCTGATAAAAACATCACAATAATCCACAGCACTCCAGTCCATCAGTTAACATCTGGAGAAGACAAAAGATGAAACACATCCAGCATTAAGATGATTTTAACTCCAACACATAGAGTCTATAATCCATAATAACACTTCCTCCAGTGAAAAAGTGTTCTGGGCTGAATCAGGAGAGAAATCTGCACAGATCAAGCAGCGTTTAAACAGATCTAAACAAATCTGTGAGAGACAACAGCAGATGCACTTTTCACTGGAGGAAGTGTTATTATGGATCATAGACTCATAGATAGGGATTATTGTGATGTTTTTATCAGACTCTCATTCTGACGGCACCCATTCACTGCATAGCATCCACTGATGAGACACTGACGCAGTGCTACATTTCTACAAATCAAAATAAAGTCATCCACATTTCCAGCAGATTATTTCACAGTGAAGGTGAAAACATAATGTTTTTAACACGATTTCCTTTAGTTTCAGACAATATGCAGTTGTGGAAAGACCATCAATGAATGTTTCCAACTTCTATTGTGCTTCTCAAAGTAGGAAATTCCAGCTTTTCGAGGTGAATGGAAGGCATCATGTTATCATCCAGCGCTGCTATGAGAACTATGTTTTACCGCGGTACTTTCATCTGTTTCCGTTCACCACAAATACATCAAACAGAGCGTCTAAATGACCTAACCACCTCTCCAGACCGGTTGATGTTCTTTAAAGGCGAGTACAGAACCAGCCCGAGGTTTGAAATGTTTAAAATAGCGCAGCCGGGATAGTTTCTCTTTGATATTTCTTAACACAGATCTCTTCCATGTGTTTGTGGCGTGCGTGTTGAGTTCTGGAAGTTGCGCTCTCCTCTAAAACACATGGCACTCATTCCACTTGTTATTTTCCTCCGGAGTTGTTGTTTTTGTTGTGTTGAGCAAAGTACAGTTAAGTGGGGAAGATATTCCCAGATTTCCGGAAAAAGAGTTTGCAGTGCCTCCACCCCAGTAATTACAGAGATGCCAAACCAGGCCATGCCATAGCAAAAGAGAAGGGAAAAAAACTGAAGAATATCTTTATTTTAAATTTATATTTATGTTTTGCATTGAAATGTAAAAAACAAAAAGAAAAAAAAAATATTTATTTTGTCAATTCATATATTTTAATCTAATATAAGTTTTCTTTTGGCCCACTAAATCACGGTTTTTGGCTCTTTCATATTAAAATTTGGGCACCTCTTCACAGGTTGCAAATTATGCAAACATAAAATGTGAGCATATATATATATATTAAAGTATCTAAAAATCTAATATGTTGAAGTAAAAACATATCAAATATAAAATAAGTAATAAGTAAAAAAAACACAGATTTCATTTAATATAAATAAAATGTATAATGTTGACATATATGGTTGCTTCATAATACCATGTAAAAACTCTCATATAGATATATTAACATATGTACATTAGCAAATTTTACTGTGTGGATTTTATAAACTTATTTCTTGAACTATTCAGAGAACGCATGTGATATATATATTGCTTTATAGGTAACATATATGACAATATCACTCTAGATATAGGCCATTATATATCATATTATATTTCCATAAGTTGCAAAACTGATAAAAATTGTAAGAAGCACAATGAAATATGATCAAATGTGAAATGAATCAGTTTACGGTTTTTTACTGTAAATTATAAAATGACTTGTTTTTGTTTTTTACTTCCAAAAATTGTACATTTAACAGTCTTTTTTACTGTAAAAATTGCATGAAATGTAAAGTTTCTCCCTGTGTATTAAGGAAACTCTTGATGGTAAACAATTAAGGTTTTTATTGTAGCATTTTTATAGTCTTTTGCTTGTAAAATTACAATGTTTTTTACAGTAAACGGCACGCATGAGAACAGTAGCACATCACTGCTAATGTATCTGCACTTCTGTGCGTCTGTTGGGTTTGTTTTCATAAGATAATTATTATTAATGTCTGTTGCTGAGCGGAGGGTGAAGGACACACACAGGTTGTTCTTTAGGAAACGTTCTGCTCATAATCTCGTATCTCCTGTAGATGAATCTGTCATAATCCATAAAGCCGTCTGAGAGCTCCTGCTTAAACTCCGGGGCTCATGGGTGGTCCTGGATTCAAGACGAGGTGCCAGAGGAAATATAATTAACAAAAACAAAGAGTTTTCTGTAAGCGAAAGAGAGAGAGAGAGAGAGAGATGCTGACTCGACCTTGTTATTTAAGATCAGACAGTCAGTGTGCACAAATTCCTCTGAGAACAGCAAAGAAACACGTTTAACTACAGCAGACTGGTCTTAAAGAGCCATTTAAACATTGAGACTATAATTAAGAATAGTTCATTATTGTTTTACCTGCACTGTGTTGTTTACATATTTTATACACAAACACACATTATATTCTATGTGTTCTTTGTGATTTAATAACTCATGCATCAAATATTTATATGACATTTTATTATGCAAATAGAGCTGATTGTTATGTGGCATCTACTGGAGGTTTCGTTACTCATGAAGTTAGCGCTGACATTCCCGCAGATTCTGCTTAGCAACCCGTTGTCATGGCGGTGGTCCTGCGCTCTGATTGGATGAGAGATGAGGCCTCAGGGACTCTGACGGTAATAGGATTGTGTTTTCTTCCCAGACAGAAAGCAGAACAGGAGGAAGATGTTGCATAACTGACACGCTTTTATCTTTCACCCACCCACTCTCTCTCTCTCTGTCTCTCTCTCTCTCTGTCTCTCTCTCTCTCTCTCTCACCTTTGTTGTAACAACAGAGAGAGTGATGGGACACATAATACATCAACACACACACACAAAAAGACAAAAATAGAAAGTGTAGAGAAGGAAAGTGAATGAGAGAGACAAACGCTTGTCTCCAGCTCAGAACCCTTCCATTATAATCAGCAGAGCAATGTGGTTGATTATAATGAGAGCGTTCTGCTTTGTTGTGTGACCCGTTGCTTGCCGGTTATGGTCGACATCAGCAGCTACACTAGTTACACACTAAACCAAGCAGTTATAATCAACCAAGAAAACAACTCACTGTTGCTCATGATGGGAATCACAGTTACCAAAATGTTTCTTGAGCAGTAAATCATCATATTGTTCTGATTTCTGAAGATCATGTGACACTGAAGACTGGAGGAATGATGCTGAAAATACAGCGGAGCATCACAGAAATAAATTACACTTTAACACAGATTCACACAGAAAACAGATGATTTACATTAGAATACTTCAGATATTTCCCCAGTATTTTTAAATGAAGTTAATGCAGCCTTGCTGAGCAGAAAAGGCTTCTTTCAAAAACACTTGATGACAGCGAGATGCTATGACAAAAGATTTTGTAAAGCGTCCCATGTGTCTGCTCTGAAGTGAGAGTAGGGGTCGCTCGTCACATATTGAAGCCAGATGTGTCCAAAGAAACAAATTTCCCCTCCTTTTCTTTGTGCATTTCTAGAATCAACAACACTGAATGCGTGTGGAGCGCATGTGTGCAGAAATCATGATGCATCATGTCTGGACGACTCTCATCTTCTCAATGATGTGTGAACCAGTGCTTTCATTCACACACTTCTCGACTCGACTGTTGCTGCAGAACTCTCTGCTAAATATTGTCTGTTTTGGCCCTGAATCTCCATGCGGCTGCTTTTATCAATCAGTAATGGCTCAGTTTTGGGGTTTTTGGCTTTTGTGCGCTCTCTAATTCCTCATGGTTTGGAACATAACAAATCGGGACAGATCCTGTAACTAGAGAAGTGCAAGTATCCGACTCGTTCAAGCTCGGGATCCATGGACCCCTCAAACGACGACTTCCAAACCCAACCCAAAAAACATCCCAGAATGCATTGCGGTATATAAAGCGCTTTATACAATGCAGATTGGGGTCAAAGCAGCTTTATTGTGTCAAACAGGAAAGTAGTTGGTCATTAATGCAAGAGTTCATTTTTCAGCTGAAGTCAGTTCATTGATGATTCGGTGATGTCATCATCCAGTTCAGCTCTCTTCTGATAGTTTCTGTGCAATCAGTCAAGCGTCCCCAACTAAACAAGCCAAAGGAACCAAAACTGCATCGGTGACAGAAATGGAGAAAAAGTCTTGAAAGTAAAAATGACACTAATGCATAAAATTCATTAAGCAATGAGCTGATTTTGAGATTTATATACACAAACCTCATATATACACACTACTGTTTCTGAAAGAAGCCTCTTCTGCTCAGAAAGGCTGCGCTTATTTGATAAAAAAAAACTGTAAAATTTGTGAAATATTATTGTAATGTAAATCATCTGTTTTCTGTGTGAATCTGTGTTAAACTGTAATTTATTTCTGTGATGCTCCGCTGTATTTTCAGCATCATTCCTCCAGTCTTCAGCGTCACATGATCTTCAGAAATCAGAATAATGGGATGATTTACTGCTCAAGAAACATTTCTGATTATTTTCAATGTTGAACACAGTTGTGCCGCACAATATTTTTGTGGAAACTGTAATGCATTTTATTTTTAAGTTTCAAAGTTCAAAAGAACAGTATTTATTTAAAATAGAAATCCTTCATAACATTCTAAATGTCTTTACTGTCACTTTTGGGCAATTTAATGCATCCTTGATGAATAAAAGTAATTTATTAAAATGTATGTATATATATATATAATATTTGCTTTTATATACTGTGGAAATGAATTGTTGCTGTATTGGTATGATGGATTTAGGGGGAAAATCATACTAATTATCTTGTAGGCAAATAAAATGTATACAAATACAATGTACACAATCCAAAAAAATAATAAAATTATAAATTTTTTTTATTTTACCTGACTCTTTGCTGTTCAAATTGCTGATGGAGTTCAGTTCGACCCCACAACACCATCGTAGTCACTAAAATGTATACCTCCTTTCCAAAACAGATCTATGTGCCATGGCTTAGGGTTATATTTATGACCCTAAATGGAAAGAAAAGTCACAAAATTTCAAGAAGAAACCAGAATAGTTTAACCAGTGTTTCAAGAATATATAAAACAAATTATAATACTAATCATCTTGTAGGCTCTTCATCCTCATTTAGAAACCCATCAGTGCAAGAATCCAGAGCAATACTCTCCTCTTCACCGCGGTAATACAGATTGGTGTTGACTGACAGAACAATCAATTGGTTTTAGAGAGTCTTAGAGAAGACTGAGATTAAATCAGATTAGTGAGGCTCCAGGTACGGTCAGGAATGACCAGAATAAGGTCAGAGGTCACAGGGTCACTGGGTCAGAGGTTAACTGCTGTGTGTCCAGCAGTAATGAGTTCTGTTCAATGCGCCCTTGCCTTTCAATGCACTAAGCAGTATGAGGTCATGGCTGGACTAAAGAGTGATATAATGCGCCTCGGCTGCCCGAGGTTGGTTAGCTCATAGTTGTTTATTTTCGTAGTATTGGAAAATCTCCTGTTGTTCTCAGCAGGGTCTTCTTTTCTTGGAGACAGAGTTTTCCTGGAAGGCGCTGATGGCTGATGGTGACGGCTGGAGTTTATCGATTCACTGTGCCAGAGGTGTTTCCATTTGCTAAGATTACCTAGCTGGACGTGACCTTTCATGCATGGACTCTGTCCTTCAGTATTGAGAGGTCAGATTGGGAGCGCTCAACTGTTTGTGCTGCGTTTAAATCAGGAATAATCCACCAGAACACAAAAACCTGAACCATTGTGTCCTTAAAGACGGTTTGTGCTGGGGGTCAAATTGACTCTCACTGGTTTCTGTGTAAATCGCCAAAGAGTTCTGCAAAAACATAAATCCTCTGAGACTGCACATTTTAAAATAGGAGAAATTATGAACTTCTGTTGTTTAAAACAAGAAATCCTTGTCTTAGGGATCAAATTGACAGACATATTTTTTCCAAATTAGCTGCAGAGACAGAATAAAACAAAACAAACACAATTTGTATTTGTTTCATGACTACTTGCAACTATTGATACACCCAGATGCTAAAGATTATATAGTATCTAATGTTAATTGTAGTATGTAAATAGTATTTATTGCTATTTGTGCTTATTGCAAAAAAAATATTTGCATTTATGAGCACGATCATAGTCACCCAAATTTGTACAGTCTTTCCAAACACATTTGTGTCAAAACTTACATTCATGCCCTACAGTAAAAAAAAGCATTTCAAGAAGAAACAAACAGTTTAATCACCAGTTTGGTACATTTTATTTCTTTATGAACACAATCATAGTCTCCCAAATTCGTCTTTCCAAACACATTTATGTGTCAAAATTAAGGGTTATATTCATCACCCTAAATGAGAAAAAGTCACACAATTTTAAAAGTAAATCAGTAGTTTAACCACTGTTTCAAGCGGTTTAAAAACCACAAAAACAGAAGAAAACAGGGAATGTTGGCACCCACACAGCAGGACATGGACTTCATCTGGAGGTATATACACACAGGGGTGCAATATAGCTTTTTGATTCTGCTGTAATCCTCGTTCTGCCTCTCTCTCTCAGCTCAAGGATCCAGATTAGAGTCAGATCTGTGTTGAGGTCTGTTGAAACACCTGACCCTTCATGCACTTCGGATTAGCTCCAGTTACCATTAAAGGAAAGTAGAGCATTCGACCAGGCCACAGTGAGTAACCAGCCCTTTCTCTAACCTCCCAGAATGCACTTTCCAAAACCTAGTGAGCCACCTTCCTAGACAGCACTTTTTAAGCCAGTTATACCTTGTATTTTATGCTTTCCGGTGAAGGTAATTCCATACATCTACAAGTCTTTGCATTGATTTACTGTGTGTTTTGGACCTTCGAAGGCATCTGTTTATAAATGTTGGCAGCTCACATGTGAACTCAGCTTGACTGTGTGTCTTCAGCTGAAAACGTCAAACTAAAGCTGAAAAGATTTGTGTGAAGAAGTGGATGTCTGTCAAAGATAACCTCTTACACAGTCAGGAGTGACAGAGGCCTGACGGGGCACATGTGTGTGTGTGTGGGTTGAGCACATTTTGTGGTTTAAAGCTTAGGGGGATTTAAGAAAAGTGTGTTTTCAGGAAATTGTAAGTTTATGGTTCGCTGTATGTATTTGAGTTGGATTGGAGTTGTGAGCTGATGTTGGGCCAGACATCTGCCTCTCCTGCCCAAAGACACACTTCATCACATTCTCAGAGCTTCTGTTTTCTGCTGCGATTGCACAAACTTACAGAATTACTCTCGATGGCGTGTTTAAATTGTTTAAAGACTAAACAATTTAGTCTTTAGCTTTAGTGTATTTAACTGCTGCACGCATGCATTTCATGCAGCTGGAGTTATGAGAAGATATCATATTTTATATATATTTGCTGACAGTCAGTCTACAGAACTCATTCATTCATATATTTGTAAATAAAGTGGTTCCATTTAATTTAATACATTTGTATTATTTGTTTCATTATTTCTGATTTATTTTAATGAATTTATTAGCACATTTGCTAATACATTTTATTTTAATTTTATTACATCATTTATTTACACATTTGCTAATAGTTGTTACATTTTCTTTAGTTAAAACATTTGTATTATTTGTTACATTATTTATTATTATTTTTAATTTATTTATGCAATTGTTAATACATTACATTTTATTTATTTGTTTTATTACATTTATTAAATAACATTTATCTGTTTGTTTATTTCCATAAATTTGTTACATTTCATAACTTAATTAATTTATTTGTTAGTAAATTTGTTACATTTTTTATTTATATAAATGTGTTCAATTTACTTGGATATATACCGTAGTACTGGCTGATTAGCGTATTAATGTACTAAGGTATTTATACATGGTACTCCAATGTAATTTAAAGAATACCAGATTACCATTGCACAAGTTCAAAGACATGCTAGTGAATGAAGATAGCAAACGCTTCTTCTCTGCTTAGTGTCTGGCAGGAGTTCAGTCGCTTCAGTCCCAAATGACTCCATTAGCAGCGAGATGCCCATCGTGTCTCCAGCAGTAGCTAAAGATTATTCTTCTGTGCCTGTTTGGCTCCTTCCAGACTCTGGAAACCGAATCTCCGATGGGACGAGCGGAGAAGAGAAGCGCTGATGTGTGTTGGGCTGGAGACAAGGCCTGTCTTTGTGTTGGGAGAGTGAATAATGAATATGCTCTCTAGACTCGACTTCTCTCTTCCAGCGGCTGCTGATGTTGGAAAGCAGATCGACTCGTTTAGTCGTTGCATGTGTGGTGAAGAAATAAACACTGCTTTAAATATCCTGAACCTCACAAGACATGCAGTCCAGACCACTCAAGCATTGTTCAGAATGAACATTAGTGACTGGTGCATCATCTCCGTTATTTTTATTAGTTCATGCGCACTACTGCATAGCTCTATTGGTACCTATTTGTTGCTGTTTAAAAGGAACAAATTTAAATTTTGTTGATTGTTTGTTAATTTAAACTGATTGATCTATAAATTAGTTTGCTCCAAAAAGTTTCCAAAACATACTCAATACATGCATTTCAAATTGAAATCATACAATATATGCATTAAAAAGGTGAAATAATGAGTAAAAACTATGAAATAATTAGTTATTTTTTAAACTCCCATGCTCACAAAACAATATAATATTGCCGCAATGTTGACTAAATTAACTTTATATATGCTTAAAATTAAAATAATAAATGTATTTAAAATTTATATGCATAATATTAATTAAAATTAATGAGCTGTCTTATTTTTTCAACTACTCATGCTTGCAAAACAATATAACAGTGTTTAAAGATTGACAAAACTAACTATATAGATGCATTTAAAATTAAAATAATAAATGCATTCAATATGTATATATATATGTGTGTGTGTGTGTGTGTATATATATATATATATATATAGTACATAATATAATACAATTTATTTATATTAACACATTAGTTAGTTAAATAAGTTAAAAACTTATTGTTTAAATAAATTGTAATGTTGACAAAACTAACTCTGTATATGCACTTAAAATTTACATAAATAAGTCCATATAAGCATTTCAAAATTATAATATATGCATTAAATATGTGAAATAATATAATAATAGTGTTTAAATGTTGACCAAACTAATTAACCTATATATGTGCATTTAAAACTAAAACAATTAAAGCATTGTTTAAACTCAATTTAAGCTCGTAGAAATTAACGTTTGAACTTATAAGTGTTTTTAAGTGTTGATAAGGTTTCTTTAAGTAAACATCAAAGTTATGATTCCGTTGTTCCCATCATGCATTGGGGCAGGAATAATTAACAAGGTTACATTTTCCACAGTTTTTGAGTTGTATTTACACTGTTTTATGATTGCTTTTGTTTTAATGTTTAGTAACTTGCTGCTTTGTAACATCTTCTAGTTCATTTTCTACTCACAATTCATACTCAAAAACACTGTCATCCTTACAGAACATTAGAGTGTTTAGAAGTTCAAAAAACTAACTGTATATGTATTCATTCAACGTCAAAATCAGCGACATGAAGAGAAATAATGTGTAAACCAGTGCAGCAAATGGTAGTTTGATAGCGTTTGAGGTAAAATCAGGACAGACGCTGTTTGTTTGTTTGTTTGCGGCTGCGTGTGTTTACAGTCACTCGAGCTTCGTGTTCACATCTGCGTTTGTGTTTGTGTTCGGCTCGGTTTGTTTGTGTGGGTGAGAGATTTGAGTGGAGCCTGGTCCAAATGTGACCTGAACTGATGCGTTCTGTTTCCCAGAATCCCATGTGCTCTGTCTTTTATTTCGCATCATTGATGTGGAGCACTGATATTCTCGTAAGGGCCGGAGAGCAGATACAGTTTCATCGGGCATCACGGGAGTCTCTCTCTGCTTCGACTGACTCAATTAAACTCTGTAAATAATTGAAGTGATGGTGAAATCGAAGCACGGCCTCATGGGATGCACATGACATCATTGGTTAAAGGGAGGGGAAATGGATATGGCTGTGAGCGGAGACTGAGGCTCCTGTGTTTGTGTTTAGTCATTGATGTCCTCTCATCTGAAAACGCAATACATCCCACATGTGATTGCTTGACCTGGACTGTGAACAGATTAAACCTTGATGATAAAATGTCAAGCTTACAGGAATGAAACAAATCCTGGTCTGAGCTTAGAACCGAGAATAAAGAATTTGAGAATTTCATCTGGATTCTTGATTCATGAAACAAATATTCTTGTATTTTTATTAATAATAAAATTAATAACAAAATGTGATGCTACTGGTGGCACAGGAATGTATATAAAACTTGTTTCCACCATGTAATGAAAAAGATAATTGTGACTTTTTATCTCAAAATTGCGAGAGATAAAATTTTGAAATTGCAAGGTAAACTCAGAATTAAGAGATATAAAATCAGAATTACTCAGAATTAAGATATTAACTGCGATTTTAAAACTATATTTTTGCAAAATATAAACTCAGAATTTTAATATATTATATATGAATATAATATAATTTAGATATAAAATCAGAATTGAGAAATAAACTCATAATTGAGATATAAACTCAGAATTAAGATATAAACTCAAAATTATGAGATATAAACTAAGAATTATGAGATATAAACTCAGAATTGAGACATAAACTCAGAATTATGAGATATAAACTCAGAATTGAGATATAAACTCAGAATTAAGATATAAACTAAGAATTAAGATATAAACTCAAAATTATGAGATATAAACTAAAAATTATGAGATATAAACTAAAAATTATGAGATATAAACTCAGAATTGAGACATAAACTCAGAATTATGAGATATAAACTCAGAATTGAGACATAAACTCAGAATTATCAGATATAAACTCAGAATTGAGATATAAACTCAGAATTAAGATATAAACTAAGAATTAAGATATAAACTCAAAATTATGAGATATAAACTAAGAATTATGAGATATAAACTAAAAATTATGAGATATAAACTCAGAATTGAGACATAAACTCAGAATTATGAGATATAAACTCAGAATTGAGACATAAACTCAGAATTATGAGATATAAACTCAGAATTGAGACATAAACTCAGAATTATGAGATATAAACTCAGAATTGAGATATAAACTCAGAATTAAGATATAAACTAAGAATTAAGATATAAACTCAAAATTATGAGATATAAACTAAAAATTATGAGATATAAACTAAAAATTATGAGATATAAACTCAGAATTGAGACATAAACTCAGAATTATGAGATATAAACTCAGAATTGAGACATAAACTCAGAATTATCAGATATAAACTCAGAATTGAGATTTAAACTCAGAATTATGAGATATAAAATCAGAATTTAGACAAACTCAGAATTATGAGATATAAACTCAGAATTAAGAGATTTAAACTCAGAATTATGAGATATAAAATCAGAATTTAGACAAACTCAGAATTATGAGATATAAACTCAGAATTAAGAGATATAAATTGAGATAAACTCAGAATCATGACAGCTGACAGTAAACACTCTGCTTTTCTTCATCTACAGCCTGACCTGATTTTCTTCCCCATCACTTTCTGTTTTCCTTTATTTTTCCTTCTTTCTTGTTCACATGATCTCAGTAAAGCGGGTCAGGGGTCAAAAGTCAGACGAGACATTCCAGAGCATCACAGTAATCCCAGTAAGGCCTTGGAAACTACACTGAACTCATTAAAGATGGAAATATCTTTATAAATATAATTCAGATCTGCAGTCAGACTCAGAAGAGTATTTATAGCACAATGAGCATCGTAATTAGGGTGACAGTGATTTTTCAGTTATTTTTTACTATATATAGTCAGCTAATTTTAACTACATACAGCTACTATGTGCAAAAACGTTTTGTTATCAATATGTTAAGCTATATATCAATATGCATAAGATTTATATATAAAAGTTAATAATTTATATAAAAATGCTAAACATACAGATACATACAGCATGTTTCAGCTCATGTGCTCTGTCTCTGGAGGTCTGTGAGGGTCTGGATGCTGGCTCCTCTGAAGTCATCTGATGTCAGACTGGAGTCAGACAGAAAGAGGAGTTTGTTTTGCTGGATCAACACTGCCTCCTGCAGACCACTGGGGGTGAGCACAGAACATTCTCCAGCCATAAAACTGCATTTGGTATGTAATTAATTCATTTTTGTCTTGTCATTATTGTGTCTCACATTCAGTGAAACACGTCCCTGTGACCCGTGACAGACCAGACGCTTCAGAGACACACATCTGAAAAAGAAAAGGTCAAGCCAAATGTGTGTCATGTGTATGGATTTATAATCACCATCATGAGAATCATGAGACGTTAAGCAATAAATGTAACTGTGTGTGTGTGTGTCAGAGAATGTGTGTGTGTGTGTTTATACTATACATTATCTGCTGTTAATATAATGTTTTAGCTGATTCAGTGTAATGTCTAGTGAAATATCTAACGCATCACATCTAAAATCAACAGTTTGATCACTATTTGCCATTAAACAGTAAAATGCTAAAAAGATAAAACAAACCCGAGAGAGAGAGAAAGGCTTCAGATGAGCCACATACTTGATGAGGAGGATGATGATGATGACTTTCTTGTTCTTAATGATGTTTTTTGCTAATTGTGAAGTGAAACGCCTTATAACACATTATAGGCGTCCGGAAGCACTTAAAGCAGAAGCTGATGGAGCGTTTACATCTTCCACACAGCGGCTCATTTAAGCTGCAGTCTCATTAAAGGATCATGTGTTCTTTCTAAGGACCTCCAGCGATGGTTATGAAGTATTCATTCATCTTCTGCACATGAGATTCATGTTATAAGGATATATCTGTGGTCACCTGACACGCTCGCTGAGGCATGCTGGGAGCGCTGATGTCACTACTGTATGTTTCCTGAATTGTTGAATGAGTTATTAATGTGTCCTGCTGTCTTCTGCTGTGTGTCAGTCAAGGTCAGAGGTCACTGAAATGCTGTTTGTGTTTCTGCCATGAACAAAAATGTGTGTGTGTGTGTTGGTATCTTCCAGCTTCTGAAAATTATTTGTGCAACAAAATATAAAAAAAAAGCTATGAAAATGGTGAGTCGTCGTACTCTGGCTGTAGAGTATCAAACACTGTTCAGAGGGAAAGCATCACTCTGATCTACATCCTCCAGACATCCGCAGTAATCCTCATTACCAGAACCAGACACCCAAATTAAACTGACCCTTTCTGCTCATATGAAGTGAATTCAGTCCTTAATCTTTAAAAATGCCCACAGGTGAAACTCCAGTGATAGAGAATGAAGCTCAGCTCATCTCTGAACCCAGGAGCCCTTTGCAGCACAAGAGCGCCACCTGCAGGCTGGTGCTTTAAGCATAGAAGATTTATTCCCCCATTTATTCACTGGCAGAAACTTTTGGTGTGAAAGAGCTTTTACAAGTGCCAAAAATATTACGGTTTTGTTGGTTTGTTTGTTAAAAATAAATAAGCAAGCCCAGCTCAGGCGACAAACAGTTATGTAATGCATTACTTTATGGAGCAATGCAATATTATTGCATATACTGATATGCATGTTATGCATATAAATTAGAAGCTGCATATGCAGAACTGCATAGCATTGTTCAAATAGACTTTTTCTATTTTTAAATATACTTTGCAATATTACCAATTAGAAAAGTTAACTTTTATTAGTAGTTAAAAATGCCGTTATAAATAAACTTGCTTTGCTTTAACATGGCACATTAAAGACAATACTTTGGAAGAAACCCAAATGCAACAGTGTGCAGCATCAAACATGAACAAGATCCTTTATTTTTTTTTATCACCACATGATTAACCAACAATAGTTTGACATTCGGCTTTATTAATCGTGACGCTTTTGCAGCACATGAACAAACAGACGTCTCCCTCTAGTCACCGATCCACGAATTAAAGTTTTATTACTCCATTTAAAAAAAAAACACAATAGAAAAGAATAGTACATCTAAAAAGCTAACATTATATACACAGACTTAAATATTTTATCACAGTTCAATGAGATCTTTTGGAGCCCCCCCCCCGATGACGTCTGGACACACGTCACCTGTTGTTATCATCATTATAACAGTGTCCAAACATCTCCTGTGAAGCGTACGTCATGTAGAGGAAGCCGTCTTCATCTTTATGGTCTTTATAGAGCTGAGCCATGGTTAGAGACATGCTGGCGATGCCGGAGTTATTGATCAGCAGGTAGAAAGCTTGACTGGGCATCAGGGTCATTCGATTCCTGAGAAACCAGATCAGACATGAGGAAAAGCCACAGCGTGAGAAAGTGTTTAATCCAGCCGGGTGACGATCAGCTGACGCCTCGGCAGATTCTTCAGGACTGTTCACAGCAGCTTACTACCAATACTAGTGCAGTATGCAGAACATAGGCATGAAGCACACATCAGCAATATTATATGCTCTTATTTATTAATTCTGCATGCATGTATAATGTAGGCTTAAATATTTTAAGTTTCACATTTATAAATTCTGCACTAATAATGCATGACATTATATGAATGCAAAACTCTCAAAAACTAAACATGATTTTATACATGAACATTTCTAGAATAATAATACGATAAAATCTATTAATATCTGAAAACCTGCAATACGTGTATAGATTTCTTCACATTCAGAAGTTTGACATTTATAGAATTGTAATGCAATTAAAAATAGATTTTATAATAATCTAAATATGTAAAAAGTAAACATTTTATGCATGTAAAAACTTTAATATACATAACCTATACATTTTATATTAAAGTTTCACATTCATAAAAAAAAAAAAATCCTAACTTAATATTAATACACTTAAAACATGTAATGTATAAATAAACTAATTTTATTAGCATATAACTTGTAATCGTTTTATGAATGTGAAACCATTTTTTTAATGCAATTAAGTGTAAATTGGTTTAAATTTAATTATGCATTGAACACAAAAAAAAATTCAAATTTTAAAGTTAAGCTTTAAGAAGCCCTGCACATTTTGTATATTAGTCAAGTCTAACGTTTATAAAAGTGACACATAAAATTTTTTACACCGCTTTATGAAAATAAAGCTGGTTTGGAGAGAAATAAAGTGACTTAAGACATTCAGATAACAATGCAGATGAATGTTGATGACAGACCTGATGATGGTCACGAACTGACTCATGGTGAGCTCCTGAGGCACGAGGAACTTGGTCTTATCCAGCAGAGGTAAGAACTTCTCCTTCTGATATCTCTCGATGATCACCTGAAACATACACTCATTAACCCACACAGCCGTTGAGAGAGGAACCGGGCTCAGAACCGGGGGAATCTTACCGGGATTTTAGTCGGAAACTTAGTTCGGATCCCTGCCACCTCTTGTTTCCTCGTTGCTGATACGTAACCAATATTACAAAATAAAGAAATGAATAAAAAAAGCAAAGACAGGTTTTGCATTTCACAGCATGTTCACAGAGCGCCTCGCGTGCGATATAAAGACACATACCTAAACTCTTCCTCTGTTTGAACGGTTTGGGATGTTGAGTTTTCTCCAGTGGAGGCATGTTGTGTCGCACCTCTGACCCGCGCGCACTAATTAACCGTGAAGCGCACTAACACTAATTAAATACCGCGCCGGCGGTGACGTCACGCGCCTTACGCTGCCCACGTCACCATTCAACAATAATGAAATCAACAGCTTAAAATCAAAGAGCTGATGTTTCCATTTGTAACCTTATTGTATTGTTTACTATAAAGGTATTTTTGTTGCAAAGCAACTGTAGTTGTAGAGAATAGCCACATGTGTAGCAGTAAGTTTGAAGTCAGGCAAAAGTTGCAAATTCATTTTCAAAGAAAGTTGCTAAGGAAAGGTTGATTTGTTGCTGAAAGTTGCTAAATAGCATTTTGATGTCATTTCGCGATGACGTCATTGCGTAATCACGACGCAAAATTGTCACGTCATCAAATCTCAGCAAAAAAAAAATTAATATGTTAATTTAGATTTTTTTTGTAAAATAACATGCATAATATAATATAGAAATATAGGTAACTGTGTTTTTAAATACATTTAATTATTGAATACACATTTTTTAATGATTACAATAAAAAATATATATATATATAGTTTTACCAGCATCTTTTCCTTTTTCCTTCAATAATCACAGGTACAAGCTACTAACAAAGAGTTTTATAAATTAACAATAATTAAATTATTATTATTCAATTCAGCAATTGCAAATAGCAGCTTACTCAATTAATGTGATTTGTGTATGGCTAGGCATCTTTGGTTAAATTTTTTTCTGTAATTTGAATAGAAAATTGTGCCTTTTTAATTGTGCCTGAGTCAATTATCAAAAGTTGCTATAAAATAAAAAATAGTTATTTTTTATTAAACTGGAGCGGGCCGAGCTGCAGGTAGCGCGCATTTTCCGACCGTTAATAGTTAAATTAGTTGCTAAATTTTTTTTAAAAAATGTAATGTAATTGGTAAAAATGTTGCTTGGTGCTTTTGGAAGAAAAAGGTGCTAGGTTAGTATCAAAAGTTGCGTATCAAAAGTTAGTATCAAAAATTTAGCATCAAAATTGATAAGATGGCAACACTGGATTTGTGCATGTGGAAACGCCGGGCACAGTTCAGAGATCAGAGAGGAAAAAAAACATTTTTGTACATTTGTTTATAGTTTCAATATTAAATGAGTTTAGTTTTTATTTATATGGCAGATGGAGTATTCTGACGATGTCTTTCATACTTCTCTGGACCTTGGCACTGTTATTTATTTGGCAGTCTATGGGACAGTCTCAAGCCTCCCAGTTTTTATCCAAAATATCTTACATTTTGTTCCGAAGATGAACTAAGCTTTTACGGGTTAGAGGTTTAATTTTTCATTTTAAACATCTCTTTAACCTGGCATACACATAACATACTAATATGCTTTTATTATCCAAATCCGTTAAAGGATTTTTAGGCTGCATTAATTAGGTAAAACGGAACCGGGAACACTTCCCATAACACCCGATGTACTTGCTACATCATTAGAAGAATGGCATCTACGCTAATATTAGTCTGTTTCTCTCTTATTCCGAGGTCACCGTAGCCACCAGATCCAGTCTGTGTCCAGATCAGAGGGTCACCTCAGAACAACTTGATGATGTAACAGAAACTATGGACTCTCTCTCTTCTAGCACTTTAAATAAGGTTGCTCCTTTACGCTTAAGGAAGGTTAAGGAAAACAGTTTGACACCATGGTATAATGAGCATACTCGCACCCTAAAGAGAGCAGCCCAAAAAATGGAGCGCAGCTGGAGGGAAACCAAACTAGAGGCATTTCGTATTGCTTGGTGGGAAAGTAACATATCCTACAGAAAAACATTAAAAACTGCTAGATCCGATTACTTTTCTTCTCTTTTAGAAGAAAACAAACATAACCAACAACCAGTGTTGGGGAGTAACTAGTTACATGTAACGGCGTTACGTAATTTAATTACAAAATTATTGTAACTGTAATTAGTTACAGTTACTACGAAAAACTGAGTAATTAAATTACAGTTACTTATGAATTTTTTAACGATTACAAAGGGAATTACATTTTAATGTTTACACGCATCCACATACAGATTTAACTGATTTATTTCCCAAATTGCACTGACTATTCTGAGACATATCGCCCTAATAATTTCCGGGATGCGGAAATACAGTCTGGTTCGTAGAATCCAGTCATAAAAACGGATGGAATATGCCACATTTTGGATGACTAAATCAAAAGTAGGTCAGTACACTTGAATCAAAACATGACATGGACTAGTGTCTGTGAATATTAAGCCCCAAAAATGCAATATATGACTTGCACATTCTGCGTGTCTGTGGAAATCAGGCGCGGACTGGACACCGGGAGAACCGGGACAATTCCCGGTGACCTGGCAGCCGATTTTGCCCCACTATTTAATATCATTATTGTATAATTGCCTGCCGAATGTACTAAAGCGATCATTTGCGAATCCGCCATTTGATAATTAAATCTCTAATAAATCATGAATTGTTAGTCATGACTCGCGCGCTCTCCGCGCCTCCGCCAAATGGTTTGGATCAGACTCCGAGTAATCAATGCGAGAGAGAGAGACTATGGAAGAGCACAGCTGGAGCAGAGAAGCAGAACTCCTGTTCAGGGTTTCAGGTCAGTTTCATCTGTAAAGATGCTTTTTTGTCTTTGTTTTTTTATTTATTTAATCAAGCAGCAGCACGTTGCTCATCAGTCATCACTCAAAATACTATATAAAGGACATCATTATTATCTGTTGTAATGTTACAGTAGTAATATAGTGTAAGAAATTCAGATTGTTTTTATAGGTTTAGGGGGAGCTACGACAGACAACAACAAAATTAACATTTTAATATTTAACTATAAATCCAGAGAAAATGGTTACTATTGTTTAACTGTGATAACCAAAAATGTAAAATTATTTTACAAATGTATTTATTTAAAAATAAATACAAATCCATTTGCAAAAAAAAAAAAAATTAAACAAGGTTATTTTACTTTTATATAGGCTAATAAAAGCATGGTTGATTTTTGTAAGGGAAAAATATGACTCGTGTACAGTATTAGGATTTTTCTATAAAGATATTGTAGTATTGGAGAGTATTGTATTGTAAAGTATAGTTTTGTTCAATCTTGAGTATTAAAGTCAAGAGAGAGATGCATAACAGGTCAAAATAAAGAAACTGAAGAGAAAAATGGAAGTGAAGGTGCAGTTCAGGAGAGAACTTTTAATTATTTTGCATGTCCCCAAATTAAAGATTTAAAATAGATAAAAAATAGTTTTGTCCATGAATTTGTTTGTATGAGTTTGAATTTTCCAGTCTGATTTTTTTTCCCAGTCCGCCCCTCCTGTAAATTAATGGCAAAGACATGATTTCATTTACTACACATAGGCCTACTGAAGCTCGCAGTGTTTTCAACCTCTGCTGCCTCAATATAGGAGTACACGAGCACATAAACACAATTTCTAGAACTGCTCTGTGTCACTTCATGTGCATTTTACTTATTTTGAGAAAACTATCATCATATACAAAGAGACAGCAGTTAAAAAAAAACCACCAATGTTTAGGAGTTTATTACACAGAATACGTCACATGCTTATTAGATAAATGTATTTAAGTTGTAATATGCTTTTATTTATTATTCTTTAATTTTCACAAATTTAGAAAAGTAATCAAAAAGTACTCAAAAGTAATTAGTTACATTACTTTAATAAAGTAATTGAAAAAGTTACACTACTATTACATTTTAAACAGGGTAACTTGTAATCTGTAACCTATTACATTTCCAAAGTAACCTTCCCAACACTGCCAACAACATGTATGTTAGACCCTATACCATCTAAGCTCCTAAAAGAGGTGCTTCCAGAAGTCATAGATCCTCTTCTGACTATTATTAATTCCTCATTGTCATTAGGATATGTCCCCAAAACCTTCAAACTGGCTGTTATTAAGCCTCTCATCAAAAAACCACAACTTGACCCCAAAGAACTAGTTAATTATAGACCAATCTCGAACCTCCCTTTTCTGTCCAAGATACTAGAAAAGGTGGTATCCTCACAATTATATTCCTTCTTAGAGAAAAATGGTATATGTGAGGATTTCCAGTCAGGATTTAGACCGTATCATAGTACTGAGACTGCTCTTCTTAGAGTTACAAATGATCTGCTCTTATCATCTGATCGTGGGTGTATCTCTCTATTAGTTTTATTGGATCTTAGTGCTGCGTTTGACACAATTGACCACAACATTCTTTTGCATAGACTTGAACACTTTGTTGGCATCAGTGGAAGTGCATTAGCATGGTTTAAATCGTACTTATATGACCGCCATCAGTTCGTAGCAGTGAATGAAGATGTATCCTATCGATCACAAGTGCAGTATGGAGTACCTCAAGGCTCAGTACTAGGGCCGCTACTCTTCACGCTTTATATGTTACCCTTGGGAGATATCATCAGGAAACATAGTGTTAGCTTTCACTGTTATGCTGATGATACTCAGCTCGATATTTCTTCGCAGCCCGGTGAAACACACCAATTTGAAAAACTAATGGATTGCATAGTCGATATAAAAAACTGGATGACGAGTAATTTCTTACTGCTAAATTCTGAAAAAACAGAGGTGTTAATTATAGGACCTAAAAACTCTGCTTGTAATAACCTAGAACACTGTCTAAGACTTGATGGTTGCTCTGTCAATTCTTCGTCATCAGTTAGGAACCTAGGTGTGCTATTTGATCGCAATCTTTCCTTAGAAAGCCACGTTTCTAGCATTTGTAAAACTGCATTTTTCCATCTCAAAAATATATCTAAATTACGGCCTATGCTCTCAATGTCAAATGCAGAAATGTTAATCCATGCATTTATGACCTCAAGGTTAGATTATTGTAATGCTTTATTGGGTGGTTGTTCTGCACGCTTAGTAAACAAACTACAGCTAGTCCAAAATGCAGCAGCAAGAGTTCTTACTAGAACCAGGAAGTATGACCATATTAGCCCGGTCCTGTCAACACTGCACTGCCTCCCTATCAAACATCGTATAGATTTTAACATATTGCTTATTACTTATAAAGCCCTGAATGGTTTAGCACCTCAGTATTTGAATGAGCTCCTTTTACATTATAATCCTCTACGTCAGATCAGAGGGTCACTGCAGTCACCCCGATCCAGTACGTATCCAGACCAGATGGTGGATCGGCACCTAGAAAGGACCTCTACATCCCTGAAAGACAGCGGAGACCAGGACAACTAGAGCCCCAGATACAGATCCCCTGTAAAGACCTTGTCTCAGAGGAGCACCAGGACAAGACCACAGGAAACAGATGATTCTTCTGCACAATCTGACTTAGCTGCAGCCTGGAATTGAACTACTGGTTTTGTCTGGTCAGAGGAGAACTGGCCCCCCAACTGAGCCTGGTTTCTCCCAAGGTTTTTTTCTCCATTCTGTCACCGATGGAGTTTCGGTTCCTTGCCGCTGTCGCCTCTTACTTGCTTAGTTGGGGTCACTTCATCTACAGCGATATCGTTGACTTGATTGCAAATGATTGCACAGACACTATTTAAACTGAACTGAGATGACATCACTGAATTCAATGATGAACTGCCTTTTTGCTTTACTATTTTCCTATTTAATGCTGTTCAGTTGCTTTGTTACAGTCTATATTGTAAAAAGCAATATAACTAAAGGTGACTTGACAAATTCCACTTTCTGTCACAGACGCTTATTTGTTTTGCACCAAAAATACCTTCATACCTATAGACTGAGTATGCAGATGCACATTCCTACAATGTTGCAGGTAAATGAGGCTCTGAATGGATCTCTGTGTTGTTCACAGGTTTCACCTTCTCAGAAACGGACACATGGGTGTGTCAAACAGAGATTTGTATTGTAGTGTTGTATAACAGTTCGTGCATGACATGACATGACCACTTAAAAAAATTAATCCATTGTGAAATTATGTGACAGCAAGCATTTGCTCGACTCTTCGTTATAATAATGCATGTATTTAACCTGCGTTCTTTCATTAATTACTGTACCGTTTTTATATTTGCATGACTTATTTTATGAGATTACAAAAGGAGGCTTTATTAAAATATAATAATAATTTATTATTATTATTATTTTTTTTAAATCGTTATTTTCGTTAGTCTTTATGTATGTTGTGTCTCCACTTTGTTTGCAAGATTGAAAACGGTTGGACAAACAATACACAATAACGAGAAGAAAAAAGGATAAAACGCATCCGGACTACAAGTCCCAGCATACGCACTCGCGTCTGATTGGATGTTCACATTGCGAGTTGTTCGTTCTGTCCAATCAGAGCGTTTCTTGCTGGCAGCGATGTGTTGACCTGCTTGTGGGCGTGAAATGAGCGGAAACCAGCATTGAGAAGCGCGATTCATTTGATAGAATTTGCTCGTTTGGACGAGTCGGTTCTTTACAGGCTTCATTGACATGCGTACAGTTAACGTGCAATTTTTTTTTGTTTGATAAAAAAATTAATTGTGGTTAAATGTAGCTATACTGTACTTATTGATGGTAATTTTATCCCCGATTATGTTTTTGACAGATCCATGTCTTACCTGCTCCATAATATTTTTTTTCAAAATTACGGTTTTGATTTGACTGATATGACACAAAAACAATAAAATATTTTTTACAATTCTTTTATAAATATTATAGACAGTTTTTATGAGAGACTACACAGTATAGAATACTGTACAAAATAAACCGTTACAATCAAAAAAATAAATAAATAAATAAATAAAAAAAAAAAAAATATATATATATATATATATATATATATATATATATGTGTGTGTGTGTGTGTGTGTGTGTGTGTGTGTGTGTGTGTAAATATATATATATATCAGTTAGTTATAAAGCATAATTTTTCATTTAGTATAACGTGATGTACTAAAATTTATTTTTTAAATAAAATGTATAAAAACAACGTTTTCATAATTTTTTTAAACAACCACACAAACAACAAAATTATTAAGTTTAACTAAAATTAAAAATTAAAATACAAAAATAAAAATTAATAATATAAAAATAAAATCTAAATGTAAAAAATGTTGAAAAACTTCTCAGAATATGCTTACATACACATAAATAATTGTCAATACAATTCAAATAAATTGCTAATGCAAAATATTTCATTACAATAATATAGTATAACATATATATATATATTTAAACATTCAAATCCATCATTTGCAGGCTGTTTATTTCTTTCCACTCCGCTGATCGGTTCGAACGGTTCAGTTCAGCGAATCGACTCACAAGAACGAGTCATTCGTGAATCGGACAGCACTAGCGGAAACGTCGTGAAGTGACAGCAGACAGCAGCAGCTCGCGGTGAGTGGAGCGCCGCAGCCGCACCGTTTCCCGCTCTAGTACCGAGGCGGATATCGAAGCGAGCGATCGGACGTAATCTAGTGTCCGTGTGGTCGACGAGACCTCCGATTCCCGTCCTAGCCATGGACGAGCAGGCGGGCCCCGGTGTGTTCTTCAACAACAACAACAACTCGGTTCTTCCCGGAGGAGCGAAAGCGCCTCAACCGGGCGACGGCGGCGGCGGAGAGACGGCCCGCGCTCAGTACAGTATCCCGGGGATTTTACACTTTCTGCAGCACGAGTGGGCCCGGTTCGAGGTGGAACGAGCGCAGTGGGAGCTGGAGCGGGCCGAGCTGCAGGTAACGCGCCTTTTCCGACCGTTATTTTCTGAGGTGTTTTTAAACGCGTTCCGCCAAAAGTCAGAATCAGACTCAATCAGATGTTCTCTCTCGCGCTGCTGTCACTCAAACACTCGAGTTTCTCTCTCCTCCGGTCTGAAACCCAATCCATACTGCGACTCGAACCGACAGAGAGAAAATAATACCTCTTATTTTTGGTTTGTAATATGATCTTGACAGGTAGATGGGAAGAGAGGAACATAATTTAGGGTTCTGGTCTGTCTGCACAGTTTTTACCTTTACATTCCTTAAATTCTAAAAATGTGCTTGTAGAGTTCTAATTGTATGTTTAGCGTTGTCCTACATGCAAATAACAAATTGTATGTTGCATAAAGAAAATAAAGTCTCTTTGTAACACCATATTTATGAAATTATATTCTAGATAAAAAATTAATTTTCTGTATTATGTAGATTTCAATATAGCATGCCAGTATTTTAAATTGGCTATTATTTATAAATTCCTTAATTTTTGCTTAAAGAAAATTAAGAAAAAATAAAAACTACAAATTAAAAACATATATTTATAATATTTATTTTATATCTTGTAAATTACTTTTTTATTTTGCTTTAAAAAATATTATGACTGTACATTGTAGTTTAGCAGAATATATATATATATAATATATATGAAATAATATTCTTGACAAAAAAGGGACATTTTATGTATAATGTAGATTTTAATATAGCATGCCAGAACTTTATAGATAAGCCAATTTAATTTCCTTACATTTAGAATGATAAATAAAATTGAGAAAAATAGAAAACACACAAAAAAAATCTTTATATGCATTTTATATATTGTAATTTTTTTTTTATTTTGCTTAAAAATATATTATGACATAAGTATGTACAAAGTAATTTAAAATTATATATATATATATATGTATATGTGTGTGTGTATATATTATTTTTCATATTAATATACTATCTTGTAATTTTATTTATTTATTTGTTTATTTTTTTTAAATGTCTGGACGGAGTCATTTTCATGATTTAGCACAGTCATGGCTAATAATAATCATAATAGAAAATTGCAAACTCGTATGTAAAATGTAAGCATGCATCCAGACATTAATTCTCATGAAAATAATGTAGCAATGCAATGAATAAAGAAAATAGAAAAAAGGCTTAATGGCTTACATACTTTCAACTTTAAAACAAAATGAAATGTAACATATTGTGTGTTTTTTTGGCATTTCTGTGAGGTTCTCGTTTGTGTCTGATTCCTCACGATGATGTCAGAGGCTGCAGTGACATCATCAGCAGTCTGTCATCATCCGTCTGCGTTATCTGCTTCCAGACACTCCTCTGAGGCTACTAGTGACCATCTAGTGTACACTGTCTAGTTAACTCATAATGCAGCACTACTATAGGTCTCTCTGACCGTCTCTTTGCAGTGTTATGAATGAGTTTTTATGTTTTTAGATTTATTTGATATTCTTATTAATGCTGTCAAACGATTAATTGCATCCAAAATAAATGTTCTTGTTTACACTATATATTTTTACTGTGTATATTTATTATGTATATATAAATACACACACATACAGAATATATTTTGAAAATATTTACATGTAATAACACACTTATATTTATATAATTTATATTGTATATAAATATTTTTAATATATAGATATAAAACATGCATGTGTGTATATTTATATACATAATAAATATACACAGTAATCATATATCATGTTAACGAAAACTTTTATTTAATCGTCTGACAGCACTAATTACATATTTTTTATTTTATATATGTTATATATTTTAGATTTGGTTATTTTAGTACATTAAGTTAAAACAAATTAAAATGAGACTCAAATTGCAATGAAAAGATATTTAGGTTTTTATGGTATTAGTTTTGGTTTACTTTAATAACCCTGCTCACTTCACAGTGGCCGGATCTCTACGTACTCTTGTGCAATGTCATACTTTACTACTTCTAAGTCCTTGAAGTGCACTTCTGTGTGATTGAGATCAGGTATTTAGTCCTAAAGGCCAGCGATTGATTAATGAATGCTGTGGGAATATCTTTGGCATTTATGGGTCGTTTCCCCAGACGTCTGTACAGTCGCTTCATGCGGTCAGTGTGTTTTATTAAGCGTGATGAATGAAGGACAAACAGAAAGTGTGAGCGGAAACTGAGCTGGTCATGTGACAGATGACCCGTTTGACCAGTAGCCAGATCAGGACGGGGATTAATTAAGTTCCTAAGGTATTTAACTGCATTGTCATTTACAGTCAGAGTCTGATGGGGCTTATTTTATTTGATCTTTACAGTGAATTTATAACAGCTGAGGGGCGTTGTTAGGTATTTAGGTCTATAACCTCCTCAGCTGTTATAAATTCACTGTAAACCACGGCCTCACTGGGATTTTATAAAACGGTTATTCCATATACACAGTAAATAAAGTATAAAAACAGTTTCTTCCACCAAACAATGTAGCTCCTCAGAAACAGTTGTGGTTGCTACAAAGTGGTTGCCGAGCAACACGCAGAAGTAAACAAAGGTGTCTGTTACATTGTAGCGTAATTCACAACAGCTTCGAACGCGGCTCAGCCAATCAGAATCAAGGAGCGGAACTCTCTGTTTTATAAATATATTTATATTGTGAGAAAGATTCTTAACAAGAACTTTGATTTCAAAATCTGAATTGAACTTAAAAAGACAAGTTAACAGTCAGTTAGGGCTGGGATAAACGATTATTTTTTAAACGATTAATCTAGCGATTATTTTTTCGATGCATCGATTAATCTAACGATTAATTTTTCAGACCGATTTGATTTCGATTATCTCCCCATTAATTGACTACTAACAATTTATACATGTTGATTTACATATCTGAATGAAAAAAACATAAATTCCTTAACATTGCAATATATGTTTATTGCTCTTAAAATTACAAAATAAAAGACTGACTAAGAATGCATTACTTTGCACTTGTATAGAGACAGCATTCAATAAAACCTTGAAGCCTTGAAAACACATAGCTTACTGAAACAAGCTTACTGAACACATAGGGCCTAGCTTACTGAAAAAAAGTTCTTCTTTCAGATGTAAACAACAACAACTTGATGTCTAGCATTCAATAAAAAAGTTCACCCAAAATACTTGTTTAGAGCAATTGAAAGAATACAGTATGTAAATGTAAACTTGAGGGCTTTAAGCTAATACAGAGAGTGCTTTTACAAAAAAAAAAAAAAAAAAAAAAATTAACAGTGGGAGCCAGCAGCCTGTCATGGAGAAAAAAAAATCTCTGATTGCTCCACGTGAAACTTTGGCGTTCTGCCCTTTTTCTATCGTGTCTAATGATTTTGGTTAATATTCACGAGGGGTGGGGGAAGAGAGAGAGAGAGCGCTCGTGTAGTTTGAAGACTGTGAGTGCGCGAGCGTGCATGAAACTTTGGTGTTTCGTCCTTTTTCTATCGTGTTTAATGATTTTGATTAATATGCACGAGGAAGGGAGGGAGAGAGCAAGAAGCGCTCGTGTAGTTTGAAGACTGTGAGTGCGCGCGCAGCCGGGGCTCTCTCTCGTATGCGCCCTGTCACTGTCACTCACCGATCAAATAAGGCTTTGACAGCCGCCAAAAAAAAGATCAATGCAGAAAAACCCCTGGATTGGTTATATATAACGTTGGACAGAATGTTGATCCGGCCATCGCGTATATTCAGCGCACATAAGGTAAACGTTTTGCAAACGTTTTTTAGAGAAATAAAAACAGGTCGACGAATCGATGCGCATATTTTGCGTCGCCGTATTTTTTGCATCAATGACCTCGACGTGTTGTCCCAGCTAGGGCTGCAACTAACGATTTTTTTGATAATCGATTAATCTATCGATTATTTTTACGATTAATCGGTTTATGTACTTATATTTTAGTTTTTTCCATTTTTTCCCCAAGTAAATTATTAATAAATGGTCTTTATCCTTCAGCATAGATTTTTAAGAGATTTTAACCATTTTGCACTGTCATATCCTAATAAAAAATATACCTGGAGTTGTTTTATTGTGTTAGTAATCCTTTGTCGAACTCTTCTGCAATCAGAACACTGACCCATACTCTAGCAAATTTCACAAGGAGATTTAAAATAATGTTTTCACCATGGCAGTCCTTAGAGCTCCTAAAGTAGTTTAACATCCCGAACGAAGCTTATTAAGGAATCTTTCAGAACATATTTTCACGAAGAATAAGGATAAAACAGAATAAAATTGCAGTGCATTGTATTTTATTATTTAGTGGGAAACAGCTTTATAGCTTTTGCTGTGAAATTGTAAACAATCCTTCGAATAAAGTACCAGTGGCATGAAACCTGAATGGAACTCACAATTTAAAGTAAAATCCATCAGAAGGTTGTCCAGAAAAAAAAATTGGACAGTCACACACAAAAAACCTGCTGTGTGAAAAAGAGCAGTGAATACTTAGAAAAAAAGTGCATTTCAAATATCTTTAAACATTTACCTCTCTCATTCAGTCATAATTAGGCTGCACGACTGAATTTTGAACTGTTAAACGACAAACTGATCACAGAACATGTTTGTAAAGCTTTAAATGTTAACTGTTAAAAAGCAATGTTATCAGCTTTTACAACTAAACATTTGCAAACAACATTGTACTGGAGAATCTGCACAAATAAAAGTCTTAGGGCCGTTCACATATCGTGCCTAAAAACGCGTGGAAAACGCTAGGCGCACCGCTTTCTCCTCCTTTCCAAAGCGCTCGTGCAGAAGCGCCCCTGAGGCGTCTGCCTCTGCTAAGCAACCATGACGTGCTCTCTCCTTGAAGACGCGGAAATTTCAGCAAAGGATAAATGGATTTGCAGCTCTAAAAATCGCTTGCAGTAGCTCTGCTACTAAATTTATTTCAAAATGGAAATCCATATACAACTATGATCAGCTGTTCCTTTCATCTTGACTGAGCTTTTAACGTTGTTACGGGAAAGGATGAAGCTGATTGGTTAGTTCTTGTCACATGACCCGCGATGCGCTTGCAGCATTCTGAAAAGTTGAGCTGTTTTTAACTCGATGCGGTGCGGTGTTGGAAATAACGAACTTGAGCGCGCAAAAGACGCGATATGTGAACGTCCCCTTAAACAGTTCAGTAGTGCAGAGATTACAGGTTACTCTTCTTTTTTGAAGGCTCAAAGTAAAGTACTCCCAGTCTCCCACATCCCGCTAAATGCTGCAGAGACGCCGTTCGGGAAGCACGTGACATAAAACGAGGCCAGCTATTGGCTATTCGCTACTTCTCCTGCTGTACTGGCTGAGTAAAACCTCCAGTGGCTCATTACTGCCACACTTTGGTCACCGCAGATTTTAAATATGCACGAAATGAGCCGCTTACGGCAAATAAAAGTTATTTAGCAACGAATCGATGACTAAATTAGTTGACAACTATTTTAATAATCGATTTTTATCGATTAAATCGATTCGTTGTTTCAGCTCTAGTCCCAGCCCTACAGTCAGTAATAAAATAAGAATAGATAAATGACAAGCAATAGCACAAACAAATACAATAACAAGATACAACTAAAATGAATTGTGCTTTATGTTTTTTCAGGTAGGTCTAACAGTCATATTCAGGTACAGAAATACCACAGAAACTGAATAATCTATCTAATTGTCTCACTTATGTTTTGTTTCTCAGCTGTTTACATTCACGTAATAGCCTATATACTGTTAGTATAAATTGACAGATACGTGAATACTCATTAAGATGGGCATTTCGGCATAACTTTGTATGTATTTGGCCATTTGTGCGCAATAAGGCACATCTCTGTGTTCGCGCTTTGGCTGTGGTCTGACATAACAATAAGATGCTACATTCATCGTTTGTTTACATCACATTGTGCATCGCGTTATGATACCAATGTTTGGGAAACCATAATCAAAACTTTGAGATGTAGACAGTTTGATGATGGATATTCATGCATTATTTAATGTATGAATGCATTTATATGTGTGTGCTTTCATACGAGGGGCTGAGGTGGATCAGAGCAGGCATAATCAGAGGATCATTAACCCAACGATGCCTTTAAAATGGCATTTTGACCCAGAAATGTACACTAGTTTACATGGATATTTGCATGCGAGCGTTTATCAGTATACTGTGGAAGGACTGATATCATAAGATTTTTGCATGTGTATGTTTGGTACCAATGCATCCAACATCTCTAGAAGGCAGCATCTAGCTGAGGAGATCCTGACTGATGCTTCATTTCTTTCGTAACCGACATGCCTTTCCTAGCTCTGCGTGGGCGACGGTGTGTAGGAGAGGCCGTCATATGTCCAAATCACACCTTGACGATCAATTGAAAGGAATAGAATTCACTCCGTTTGCATGTAAGCTCCTGCTACCTGAAGTACGAGACGCAGCGGTGAGAAATTAAAGGCCATTAGCATCACAAACGAGGCCGAGAGTGTAGGCAGTGTTCGTGTGACGCTGGGACAGAAGAGCTGATGTTGGTGACTCATACTGCTGATTCTCACTCTCTCCGCTTGCGTCGTGTCCTCGGCTGTGGAACGGGAACGCCAGGCTTGACCAGAGATGGCTGTTTGTTGTAGTATCAGCTGGAGTCTGACGAGCCCTTTAGGTGCTTCCACATGACTCACATCACACTCGATCAGAGACGGGTCGGGATGGTTAAGTAGCTCAGCCTAAGCTTTAAGATTTTTAGTGACGGTGCTTTACAGGCTATTGATTATTGGCAGGGATTGTAGCATGCTGTTCAGAGTCTGTCGGACTGTTAGCATCCTCTCTGACACACTGCTTCTCTTAATTTGTCCCCTATAAAACACCAGTACTACAGCCAAACCAGCGCTTCTGGAATGAATTAGACAATACTGTTGAATTATCCATTATACTGTCCAGTATTTTAATACAGCGTCCAAATTTAACTGATTGAATAATGGACAGTCCAAGTTAAGTTTGCTTGAACTTTGAGCGTCACATTGTAACACTCGATTCATGCTCCACACACACTCCATTGCTTCAGGATTGTTAGTGTGGACTAAAACTAAAGCATTTCTGTTCAAATAACGCTAAAATGGATTAAACAAAACTCAAACAAATAGAAAATTAGAAAGTGAGGTGAAAATAAATTAAATCTGAATAGTTACAAAAATGACAAAAGCCCATAACAAAAGTTCTAAAAATTAACTCAAATTAAAATGAAACCTGAAAACAAAAAGAAAAGCTATTCAAAATATTAAAAAGAGACAAATAATACTATATAAATAATACTGAAATTGTACACTGAGTAATTGCTAACATGGAATAAATTAAAACAGAAGAAAAAAATGATAATAAAACTAATAAAAATGACAAAAGCACATAACAAAATTAAACTAAAATTAAAATGAAAGCGGAAAAACAAAATATTAATAAAGCCCATAATAGTATATTAATAATACTATAAATAATGCAAAAATAATACTGCATTTCATGTGGTAAATAACACTATATAAATAAAAAGCATTGCATTGGGTGATGTTGACACGAGACATGGCTTGATCACATGATGTTGACACGTGTTTTCAGTTGTTTGTGGTAGAATACAGGTGACGCCGGGAAATGAGCTCAGAGTTTCAGAAACTGTGTTTTGACTGTGTGTGTGTGTGTGTGTTAGAGCTGAAACAACGAATCGATTTAATCGATTAAAATCGATTATTAAAATAGTTGTCAACTAATTTAGTCATCGATTCGTTGCTAAATAATTTATTTGCCGTAAGCGGCTTATTTCGTGCATATTTCAGATCTGCGGTGACCAAAGTGTGGCAGTAATGAGCCACCGGAGGATTTACTCAGCCAGTACAACAGGAGAAGTAGCGAATAGCCAATAGCTGGCCTCGTTTTATGTCACGTGCTTCCCGAACAGCGTCTCTGCAGCATTTAGCGGGAGTACTTTATTTTGAGCCTTCAAAAAAGAAGAGTAACCTGTAAACTCTGCACTACTGAACTGTTTAAGGGACCGTTCACATATCGCGTCTTTTGCGCGCTCATGTTCGTTATTTCCAGTGTAGGAAGCTCATAATGGAAGCGACGCGGTCGCGACGCACCCGTTTTTCCAGGCGCGTGCACACCGCATCGAGTTAAAAACATTTCAACTTTTCAGAATGCTGCAAGCGCATCGCGGGTCATGTGACAAGAACTAAATAATCAGCTTCATCCTTTCCTGTAACAACGTTAAAAGCTCAGCCAAGATGAAGAAACAGCTGATCATAGCTGTATATGGATTCCCATTTTGAAATAAATTTAGTAGCAGAGCTACTGCAAGCGATTTTTAGAGCTGCAAATCCATTTATCCTTTGCTGAAATTTCCGCGTCTTCAAGGAGAGAGCACGTCATGGTTGCTTAGCAAAGGCAGACGCCTCAGGGGCGCTTCTGTGCGAGCGCTTTGGAAAGAAGGAGAAAGCGGTGCGCACAGTCTATGGGTGCGCCTAGCGTTTTAGGCGCGATATGTGAACGGCCCCTAAGCCTTTTATTTGTGCAGAATCTCCAGTACAATGTTGTTTGCAAATGTTTAGTTGTAAAAGCTGATAACATTGCTTTTTAACAGTTAACATTTAAAGCTTTACAAACATGTTCTGTGATCAGTTTGTCGTTTACCAGTTCATAATTCAGTCGTGCAGCCTAATTATGACTGAATGAGAGAGGTAAATGTTTAAAGATATTTGAAATGCACTTTTTTTCCTAAGTATTCACTGCTCTTTTTCACACAGCAGGTTTTTTGTGTGTCCGTTTTTTCTGGACAACCTTCTGATGGATTTTACTTTAAATTGTGAGTTCCATTCAGGTTTCATGCCACTGGCACTTTATTCGAAGGATTGTTTACAATTTCACAGCAAAAGCTATAAAGCTGTTTCCCACTAAATAATAAAATACAATGCACTGCAATTTTATTCTATTTTATCCTTATTCTTCGTGAAAATATGTTCTGAAAGATTCCTTAATAAGCTTCGTTAGGGATGTTAAACTACTTTAGGAGCTCTAAGGACTGCCACGGTGAAAACATTATTTGAAATCTTGTGAAATTTGCTAGAGTATGGGTCAGTGTTCTGATTGCAGAAGAGTTTGACAAGGGATCACTAACACATAATAAAACAACTCCAGGTATATTTGTGATGAGGATATGACAATGCAAAATTATTAAAATCTCTTAAAAATCTATGCTGAATGATAAAGACCCTTTATTAATAATTTACTTTGGGGGAAAAATGAAAAAAACTAAAATATAAGTACATAAACCGATTAATCGATTAATCGTAAAAATAATCGACAGATTAATCGATTATCAAAATAATCGTTAGTTGCAGCCCTAGTGTGTGTGTTTTGACTGGGAATGGAAGTGTTGTCAGACTGGCATGTCTGATGTTCTCACTGGTTGTGTGTGTACACATGAGTTTATTTCTATAGGGCTTTATCCAAAACTGATTGTGTCAAAGCAGCAAACTGGAAAATAGTCTTTCAGTAGTGCAAGAGGACAATAACAACGAGTCATTTTCCAGTTCATTGATGATTCAGTGATGCCAGTCAGTCAGCTAAGAAAGCCAAAGGTGACGGCGGCAAGGAACCAAAACTCTGTCGGTGACAGAAATGGAGAAAAAACCTTGGGAGAAACTAGGTTCAGTCGGGGGCCAGTTCTCCTCTGACCAGACCAAACTAGCATGGCATGAGCGTCTGGATGTCCATGTTCTGTCTGTCTGTCTCTCACAAACACAAGCTCAAGATATCTTCATGCTTTATTGGCTCGTGATTGTTGAAAGCTTTTACCTTGCAATGAGTGTCTAAATGGAACAACAGAGGATGTCGAACTGTCAAACTGAACAGTTAAACTTATCTACTCGCAAGCTACGCAACATCGCGTTCATAATCACTGATGAATCGCCTGCAATTATGAACGCAATATTGCGTAGCTTGTCAGTGAACAACGGCTCTGTGTGATAAATGCCGCTCCATCTGAAAAGCATGTGATGGAGATTTAGCGGTAATCACAGAACCAGATTTACTGACTAGATACAGATGATCATATCGTTAGATATATCGCCCAGCCCTAATATACACAAAAAATATTGGCCGATATATCAAAATCAGACTTTTTTTACTCCCTCGAAAAACCAGAACCATCACTAATGAAGAAGTGCACTAATGCTATTCTATTGAATTCTGCTTAAAAACAATAGGACGCTGTATTTAGGCTAGTATGTACTATGCAGTAAGCTGAATGCTAGTATTCCATTCTCAACATAAAACCATGTTCATGTGTTTCACTCACTCTTTTCCGGACTGTGCTGACAGGATGGTTGCAAGCGTCTCTGCTCTTGTCATGTGTGCGTGTTGGAGCATGTGAAAGCTTAGCGTGACCATCTGCGTGTGCCATCTGATCTGCAGCATGGAGGAGACTCTCTCAGGCTCTCTCAGGTTTCCTCCGTGTGTTGGGTGTGTTTCCCACAGGCTTCAGCTCGGGTTTGACATCAGCTCATTGCCTTATTTCCTTCTAAACCGCTCAAGTAGTGCACTAATCTGACCCTAATCTGCTCGCCTGCTCATTCCTGACAAACTCTTACTTCATGTGCTTTGAGTTCCAGCTAATAACCAGTTAACTCCCAGCTCAGACCAGGATTATTACAGTTAACTAGAACTACCTAAAACTCTTATGTTCATTGAAATAAAGCTGAAATACAATAAAATATTAATATTAGATTAAAAAATCTAAATTAAAATGAAAATTAGATGTGCTTGCTTGGCAACCAACTTAAATAAGCTGAAGTGATAAAATGAATAATGGAAATAAATAAAAACTGAAACTAAATCTAAAACTGGGAAAAAAGAAAAAAATTTAACCGAAATGTAATTTTAAAAATGAATAAAAGTTACAAAAGTGCATGACAAAATTACTAAAATTTTTATAAAAAACTGAAAATATAAAATTAAAAGCTAAATCAAAATATTATGTATTTTTATTATTAAAAATAAATAATAAATATTGTGTGTGTGTGTGTGTGTATGTATATATATATATATATACACACACACACACTATGATTTACACTTAAAACTAAAATATAAATTATAATAAATTAAACAGGCTTTGAATATTAATATAAAAATATATTAAAGTGTGTGTGTGTGTGTGTGTGTATAAAACAAAATATAAGTAAAATTAAAATTGCACTGGCTTGGACATGAGTGCTTCTGGTGCTTTAAACCCTGTGTTGTTGGGTTTTTTTTCCTCCTGGGAAAAGCAGTCATTTGGAGAAGCGTGCACCTCGTAAGAACCAGTGTGTCTGCTTTAGGTCCCAGCATGCTCTAGTAACGCCACCCGTGGTTGTTGTGTTCATGGCTCACAGCCCGTAAAAGCAAGTCTGTCCTTGTATAGTAAGGTATGTTCACCTGCCTGTTGTGTCAGGTAAACGGTGAAGGAGGAACGCCCTGCATCACACCTCACATCAGGAGGAGCCATGATCAGGGTTTATGATCATTTCACAATTTACCATCCCCAGCTTCCTTACAAGTCCCAAATAATGTACTAGACACTGTCCATTATGTACTCAAGTGTATGAAGTTTCATTACATGAAGTGTCTGGCATTGTGCACTTTTAGTGTGCACACACTACCTGCACTATTTCTCTTCTAGTGTAAATGCAATATAATAATGCATAAGTACGCAAATTGGAATGCACCCAATAATCAAAATAAAAAACACACGACTTAAGTATTGGGTAGAATCAACTATTTTAATGCATTATTTAGTAGTGCATAAAATAAAAGCATATTTATAATCAGTATTTATATTAACTGAGCTTGTTGCAATGCAAAAGATGAATTTGTTAAAACAGGCCTGTTTTGAAACAGCCTTTGTGACAATCATTGAACTTTTGTGACTCGCACTATTAGGCAAATGACTTGATTTTGGGACCAAAGATCTCATTTGAGGAGTGTGTGTGTGTGTGTGTGTGTGTGTTTGTTTGATTGTTGTCATCCATTATCAGAATCTAGACATGTTTACTTTAGATCTGGGTCGACAACATTGATTTCTCGATGTTAATTGATTCTCATTGAGATCCTGAAATCCCAAGAATTAATCGTTTAGTCCAGAGAGGACCAAATGCCATATCACAAAATAAAACACAAGATAAAAAAAGATACTTTTGCATTGTAAAAAAAAGTTTTTTTGATTAAATTGATTTATTAATTAAATGTTTTAATTATTTAAGAAATTATTAAATATTAGAAAATGTAGTCAGATATAATGCATTAAATTTTTGCCATCAACCAAGTTAAATATTTGGCCCTTTATATTAAAAAGTTTGGGAAACTGTGTTTTATTCTGTGTTGTTTACAGTTTGATACATGAACAAAACTTCACTAAACTAAACAATTTTTTAGTGCTGTAATGTTAGTTTGAATGAATGTTTAAATGCTTTGCATTGTAGAAAGTAGAAACATAATTATATCAGTAAAAAGTTGATAAAACTGCTGTTTGTGCAGTTTAAATATTTGTTAGCAACTCAAGTGTTGTTTGTCATATCTAAAAAAATAAATTACATTGTTTTTTTTACCATTTATTTGATGACATTACGGACAGGGTTCCCTGTTTACAGCTTTAGTTAAGTTCTCCTTAGATGAAAATTGACGTACTTTACCTGATACATATCCAATTAATTTATTTTGAGTCTAAATCAGATTATGTTTGTGGAATTGGTATGAACCGTGAAATCTGTGCTGATATTCAGTGCATATATGCAAGATGTATCACTGAGAAAATAGTGTTTAATTTTAGTTTAAGTGCTCAATTCTTTCATGTTAATAGGACTATTTCAGTTACAAAACCCCTTTCAATTTTAGTCAGATTGATTGAGGTGTTTACATGAAGGCCTTTCAGTCTGATTATTGCTTGTAAACTGATGCATACGCTGGGATGACACAAAACCATGCATATAGAGTAGAGGTCGGCCGATATATTTGGGGAAGTCGTGGCCAGAGGTGGGTAGTAACGAGTTACATTTACTTTGTTACATTTACTTGAGTAATTTTTTGGGGTAACGAATACTTTTCGGAGTATATTTAAAGATGGGTACTTTATACTCTTACTTGAGTAAATTTTTGGGGAAAAATCTGTACTTTTACTTCGTTACTGTGGGCGACGCTCCTCTCGTTACTTTATCTTAATGCAATAAATGTTATAAATGCTTCAGTTTATTCCAAACGCGCCGTCTACTTTTCTCTGGGCAATGAGCGATGCCCATTCGCGAATGATTCATTCTTTTGAGTCAATTGTTCAAAGGCTTGATCAAACCAATTGGCAAACGAGTGAATTGGTTCATGAATCATTCAGTTTGAATGAGTCGTTCAGTTCCCTGCCGCACGCGCTGAGCGTCTGAAGCGGTTCACTCAGAGTTGTAACGTTTAAGAACATCAGCAGCGTTGAAAACGTGGCTGGAACTGCACTGAATTGAAAGCAAATCTGCAAAGGCTATTTGCTAGTGATGGAGATCCTTATTAGATGAACACCGCGTGTGCTGTCTACTGTTTAACAGGTAATAACTTGGGCTACATTCGATTACAGTACACGATACCACTGTGACATTAGTTTGTTGTACGTGTGTGGCTTATAACAGAGGGGAGTCAAGTTGAATGCAGCTTCCAAAAGACAAAAAATAGCCGATTAAGATTTTATTAATTTTAATACAATCACACCGGTGCGAGTACGTTCAGCAAGTCATATTATCAGCTGCTAAATTCAGATCTGTGATTGCTCGCTGGCGCTGAGCCAGAGACAGACGCGTTTTTACAGCGCTGCGCATTATAACCAATCACACATGATTCTTTTGAGCTTATTAAAGCATTGGCCAATCAGAGGCGTTCAGATGAGTCATCACTGACGCTGATGCTTCGTTTACTCGCTCACTGACTGAATACCTCTTTCTGGCGAATTCTCTCGTCAGAAACAACAAAGTGCAGATACGAATCTTTAATTAAGATATTGATTTCACAGTGTTAACAGTTTCAGTGATTTTAATGGGAGTTTCTGAGAGTGATTGAAATCTAGACTGTGAGTGAAAATGATCTTTAATAATGTAAATGTTATTTGCTCTCTTTCTGAACAATGAAAGATTAGTTGCAATATTTATATCACATTAACTTTCAATGTTAAATTCACATTTAATATAAAGTCAGTCGTATTAAAAATATGTTATGGCATGACACCTATATCTGTTACTTAAGTAAACAGACAAGCTTTTATAATAAATTACATAAATTGGAGTAAAGGCTGATGAAATATATACATTTATACACGCACACATACATTACATACATTTTATCTATATATCTAAATAAGAATAGGCTCAGTATATATGACCCAAAGTAACTAGTAACTAACTACTTGAGTAGATTTTTTATCCGATACTCTTTTACTCTTACTCAAGTAACTATTCAAGACTAGTACTTTTACTTGAGTAAATATTTCTAGAAGTACTTTTACTTTTACTTGAGTACAGTTTTTGGGTACTCTACCCACCTCTGGTCGTGGCCTAATGGTTAGAGAGTCGGCATAACTTTATTACCGTATTGTTACTTAATAACTTAAATGCCTTGAATATTTGTTATATTTTACCCAGAAATCTAGCTGCATATTTATGCATTTATTTATGGAATTTATAATATAGCAAAAAATAGGGCAAGCAGTGTGTTAAAAAAAACTAATACAAATGATAAAATTGCATTTAAAAAGTACTTAGAAAATTAAAATCAAAAAAGTTAAATCGAAATATTAATAAAAACCAAAATAAATAGTGCAAGTAGTGTTTGGTAAAAAATAAAAAAATAAACTATTTGTTTATCATCTTTTCAAATTAAATTCAAATTAAAGATTTAATATTTCACCCAATATTTAAGTTTTGTATTTTTACTTAGATGCTTAGGAACATCTCGTTTTCCTTTTCTATACCATTTTATTTTATGGTATTTTTATATAGGAATTAAATTACATTATATACATCAGTGTGTTCAAAAAACGAATAAAACCAACAGAAGAGCGTAACTAAATTACTAAAAATAAAAAAGATTCAATTAAAATGAATTGTAATCTCTCTCAGAGCCATTTAAGCCTGTCTATGTAAAAACGATCCCTAACTTAAATATTTCACCAATTCCGATGATCTTTTCTGTAAGAATCCAGACTTCCTCTCTCTCAGAAAACCAGTGCTGATCTCCACATTGAGGAAATTCTGCTGTAGGGTGAATGCATGTGGGCGCTCAACTCAACCAAACACTTATAAAACCTATAAATGTTGATTTGTATTGCTAAGCACTGCTTCAGGCGTTGGCGAGGCCCTTTTAGCTGCGTTTTTGTTGGACACGTTCAAAGGGAAGATGACACACTGCTGATCCTCCCACACTTTCCTGACGTGCAACACCTGCCCTCGAGGAGCGCTCCTAAATCCATGCAGACTGCCTCCTCACTATTAAGACCACACAGACCGTTAACTGACCCTCGAAGTAGTGCATGTTCTGGCCAGCAGACGCCATTAGAGGATATCCTGTGTAGGATCGTACAGGCATCCAAATGAGCGTCTATTTTGTGCGGTAACCCTGAGCTCATTCATTCATCTTGCCTGCTTTGTGGTCGACTCATTTGTTTTGTTCTTCAGGCTCTGTAAATAAACTCATATTTTTCAGTTCTGCCTGATAGCTTATGTCAACTCATATTTTATTTTGAATTCCTGGACTCATCTCCATTATTCAGTTGTCTCCGTTTAACGGTTGTGACTAATAAGTGATGCAGAACTCTTAAACAGAGTAACAGGAAGGCAAACGCTTTAATGCATTCTTATCTACCGTCAGCTTTTACCAAATATTAACTTAGTTTTTAAAAAGTCTTTGAATATCGAATAATCATTTAATTTCACTGTGCCAATTTTTTGAGTTCTTTGTGAAGGCATCTGCTCGACTGCTGACTGCAGATAAGAGCGCGGGAACAGTTGAGCGCTCAGTCATTTCTAACCGACCACAGCTTGCTCAAGCAGAATGAAAGCGTTGAACACACACACACACACACACACACGCTGTTGCTCAACTGAGCTGCTGTGAGTCTGCTTTACCCGTCACAACGCTGCCAGTGCATCTGGTTTTCTTGCCGCACGTAACCACAAGTCTTTGTCTGAACGTTACCTCCAGTTGTGCGCTCAGATTACTGAACATTTATGGATACTGATGTTGCACTTAATATTTTGCATAAGGAAAATGAAAAATATTTTTTAAGAATAACAGTAAGGTTAGCATTGCTTAATGCATTATCTAACATAAACAAAAAAATGAGGTGTGTGTGTGTATTAATTAACTTTTAATTTAGTCTCACTGGTAAAGACCTTTTTTTAATTTAAACCCAAAACAAACACTGAACGCTGATTAAGAAACCTCTTATTGAATGTGTGTTGATTGTGTTGTGTGGATTGTACAACTATGCAGTGGTTGCCTTTAATTTCACCTCTTTTAATTTAAGGCTAATTCTATGTAGTTTCAACCCAATTCAGAAACAAAAGCTAAATGCTGATGTGTGTATCATCTGTGCTTGTACTGAATGTAGGCTACTTACTGTGCAGTTACTGACGTTCATTTCAGATGGATACGGTTATTGTTTTTCAATAGCCAAAAGCTATTTTAAATACCAAATAAACATCTTGTTTATGCACACTTTCCTTCTTTCTTGTTTGTTACTTAAAGATAAAAAAAAATCTACTAGTGTTCATTTTTAGTTCGTTAACTAACATACAAATGAAATAAAAGTGTTATTGGGCTTTCACATTGATGCTGGTATAATTGATTAATGCAAAAAAAATGTCACACACATTTTCACTCGAAAACTGTCTTTAGTGTCTTTGTGTAAATCCGAGTCTCTGTTTGTGTTTGTGTGTGAAGTTAAGCTGGTTTTGTGCATCTGTGTGAAGGTGTTTGCTTTACAGAACTTGATAAAGCTGAGACATTTTTAAAAATGTATTTTAATATTATTTCAGATAATAATTTTTTAAATATATTTTGAATTTCATTTTCTGTTTTCATTTTAATTTTAGTTAAAATTGTTGTATTTTTTTTTTTTTATATAACTATAGTTTTAGTTTTTAACTTTAAAAATGAGAAAATTTTAAATTGGCAAATAGGTTTTTCGGTGAATGTTTATTTTATTGTGTTTTTATGGTTTTAGTTTTAGTTATTCACAAAATTACCAAATTAAAATATAAAAAAACATTGATCATTTTTATTGTAATAAAAAATAATTTTATTTGTTTATATATTAAAATTAAATTAAATTAAAATGAAATGCATGCATTTAGCAGACGCTTTTATCCTAAGTGACTTACAGTAAATTCAGGCTAACAATTTTTACTTATCATTTAAGTTTTAAGTTTTAGCTTTTATTTTTAGTTTATTTGAATTATTTCAGTTTAAATCAAATGAAAATGAGAAATGTTAAATTGGCAACTGACTAAAATAAAATAAGTTTCATTATTATTTATTTCTTTATTGATTAGTATTTTTTAGAATACTAACCTTCACTGAAAACACTGCTTTTTTCATAAATTTCACAAATAATGACAAAGAATCTACAAGTACGCCTACTGTATACTAGCTTGGTAAAATCATTTTAACAGTGTGGTTTCAATAGTTTTAAATCATTACGCATCAGTCATTTCCTTCACTTGTGGTGTAAACACAATAATGAAGAGCCAGTCAGATGCGTGCTCTTCCAGAGATGTGGGTCCTCCAGCGTTTCTCTGCAGGCATGTCAAGAGACGCCTGTCTGGAGGCGAGTGGACCCACCCACGTCACTGCACTATTTCTGAATTCACACGCTTTTCTTGCTTTCCAACTCTTCCTCCGGGGAGAAAATACAAGATACGTCAGCTGGAATCACCCAGTTTAGTGTGGCTTTAATCCGATCTTATTATTATCAAATAATACGTCATTAATATCCCTGTTATGATGGACACGACTGCACTTCGATCTGGCCTTGGTTCCCATCGCATTACAGCATTCTGGCTGTGTGTGTAAAGTGTGTAAGTTGACAGAATATACGTCATAAAAGCATCCAATCAGGTTATGACGTATCTTTCGGTTCAGTGTTGATAATAACTTACTAATAATAAGCTTATGTTGATCTGATTGTGTTTCTGTCCTGAACAGACTTGTGAATCGACAGTAACATGTATATATGTAGACATATAGACATATTTTTTTATAAATGAACAAAGAAACAGCGAGTAACACATTGTGCAATTTTGAAGTACAAAGATTGAAATTGTATCTTCTTGTAAAACGTAATCCAATAATCTTTGGTTTATTTTACAACTTTGAAAAATATATATATTTTTTTTGTTACAGTGTAATGAAAATCCTTCTGTTTTTCCGATTTATTATATTTATATATATTTTTTAAATCGGCATGAATTAATTTCAGTACAACACATGCTACAATGATGTATAGTAATTGTCATTTGGAATAATTAAAATAATTTCATAAATTATGAATGTCAGTTGTTTTATTTTTTTAACTGGTATATTTTTTTACTATTATATAATTGTTTTTATTCAATTGAAAAATCGTTTTTACACTAATTAAAACATTATTTTTTATTTTATTTTTTATTGGCATGAATTAAAAAAATACTTTTTTTTTTTGTTGGTGAAAAAAATCAGTTGGTGTAAATGAAAAGTTTTTTTTTTTTTTATTGTCTGGAATAAAGAAAAAAGTGCTTCATTGTCAATTCAAATAATGTTACAAATGGTCTTTCACAGGCATATCTTCATGGAAATTTCTCTAATGTAATAAAAATCATTATTTCTAGGCCGATTTCTAGCTCTATATAAATAATGAATATATATATATATATATGTGTGTGTGTGTTTTATTGCAGGCTCAGATTGCGTTCCTGCAGGGAGAGAGGAAAGGCCAGGAGAACCTGAAGAAGGATCTGGTGAGACGGATAAAGATGCTGGAATACGCTCTCAAACAGGAGCGGTCAGTAAACACACATCTTAATCATTATTATGTGCCTGATTGCTGTTTGAAGCTTATTTGATGATGAGTTCCCGTGATTCCTCACGATGAGGCACTGCTCCATTTATACACATCCACTGTCATTCAGACTCAGGGAAACCTCGGAGAACACAGCGAATAATTACAGACCCTAGATTCAGTGCTTTCTGTCAGGACTTCATCAAGAAGCAGCTTCTTTCTTCTTAAAGTTCCCCAGCTTTAATACTGAATTCATCTGATGTGTGTCACTGGTGTGTGCTTTATGGCTTTGAATCAAGCTCATTTAAGCTGAATTTACACTCAAAACTATCCTTAAAATATTATTAGATTTGCTGTTTTCTGTCTTTTTCTCCTTAAATCTACTTCTTGTAGCTGTCGTTTTAATTGATTTAACTATTGATTGTTTTTTTTTGTTTTTTTACGGTTAATTGGATGAAAAAGTGCAATAAAAAATGAATATGCATTTAAAAATGTTTTTAATAAATTAAATGTATTAATATTTTACTAAATAATTACATTTTATCATTTTTAATTTTGAAAAATATTCAATTTATAATTAAAATGAATATATATTTTAATTGTAACCAATTTAAACAAATACTTATCATTTATATTTTAGAAATTATTTAAAATAAACAGTCTTTTAAAATAATTATTGAATATATGTGTAACATTGCAATCTGATGTGTGTCACAGTTTTCATTTAATCTGAATTTAGTCAAATCTGTCTGTGGTTAATAGATTAATTCATCGTTTAATCTATTGGTTATTTCTCTGATTAACTGGAAGAAAGAGTGCAATTGAAAAACTAAAATGAAAATGTATTAAAAAAATAATTTCAACTTAATAATTAATAAAATTAATTAATTAATACAAAACAAAATAAAAATTAACAGAATTAATCTTTGATACATTATTTGTTTTCTTTTTTTCACTCCTTATGTCTTTAAATCACGAGTATTATCATAAATAACTATTATTTTGTTAATCAGTTAATCTTTTGATTATTCCTCAGAATAACCAAATGAAAAAGCATAATTTTATTTTCTGTATTTATATTTTAAAAACATCCTGCCCATGTTCTTCTTTAATGCACTGTTTATACTGCTGTCAAATTAATATATTTATTTATTTATTGACATGCAAGCTGTCTGGACAGTTTTCATGCAAAAAGCAAATCCTCATGTTTTATTATTACTAACAGAAGCATGTAAGTTATGCATCAGATTTGGCAGAAGTGCATTAATGTTTGGTTTGAGGAATGTGAGGTGATTCCTGGAGTTGAGTCTGATTTTCCATGGCACTCAGCTGATCCCATCAAGACTTCTCACATTCGGGGAATTTATAGACTGTTCCCAGACGAGGAAGCGTTGACCCTGCTCTGTGTGTGTCCTCCTCAGAGCCAAACACCACAAGCTGAAGTACGGGACGGAGCTGCACCAGGGGGACATGAAGCCGCCCATCTACGACTCTGGTAAACACCCGCATCGCCCTGATCACAGATCCTGCAGCCAGAAACACTGTAGATGTAGATTATAACTCCAGGTGTTCTGTGCTTGCTTGTGACACTTTCTGTTTGGCCCAAAATTATTATTATTATTTTAAAATAAAAATAAGACAACCACAAAATAAAATCTAAATAAGAAATGCTACTAGTGTGATGTTTTATTTTAAGTTTGTAAATTGTGTTTGAAAAACTGTGTATATATAGTCTGTGAGTGACAGGCATCTGTCTGTCTGACCTTTGACCTTTAGATGAGGGGAACGAGAACGAGGCTCTTCCTGAACCACCCAACAGTCAGCTGAGCTGGAAACAGGGACGACAACTGCTGAGACAGTGAGTGACACACACACACACACACTCACACACATACACACACGCACAAACACACATGCTCACACACACACACTCACACACATGCTCACACACACAAGCTCACACACAAACACACACACACACACACGCATACACACCAGGGGCGAGGCTACATAAGGGCCAGGGTGGCACTGGCCCACTCAAACTGACGGCTGGCCCACCCAATCAGAACAGACAAAAAAAAAAAGAAAGAAATGTGGGAAAGCCGAAAAACAAATCATGCATATGTGACATACTGAACACTTAAACACGTACATGAAGTTTCATAAAAAAATAACTACTGTAGAGCGAAAACCTTTTCATATAATTGCCTTACTGCAACAGCCAATCAATGAGCTTATTAGTACTGTTTAGCCAATCGCGTATTGTGGGGGGTGGGAAGATGAGTTTACGTCTGCTAGTGAAGTAAACTTTTAACACTCATGACACAAGACGAGCATGTCGAAACAGACATCTTTAATTAAATATATAAAAAAAAACAAGAACATAACCTGAAACATCAACATCAACCCGGGCTAATCGTTGAGAAAAGCAACATACCAGCTGATTTATCCACACTTGATGAACCACCTGCTCTGCCCTATTTACGGAGTAATATTTCATTTACGCCAGTTTTCGCGAAAAATAAATTCTAGCAAATCTAGTCTTTTTGCTGCTAAGTGGTACACAAAGTTTTGACGTGTCCCCCACACTTTTAATATCATGGAAATTTGTCCCCCGCACCTTTTCAGAAGGCGATATGAACATCACGGAGAGCTAAGCTCTCCTGCAATGTGTGTTTCATTCATGCTCGAAGCTGGAGCGCGCTCTCGCGCTAAAAGTCATAACAGGAAACTCCTTATATGGACAACAGCGTCCAGCTATCGCTGTATAGATACAGTCGGCATCTAGTCATAGCTGGGGGCGTGGCGAGGGCGGAGTCGGCGT
>NC_081792.1:29259353-29281853 GCF_963082965.1 Carassius carassius
TTTTATTTGAGTTCTTTTTTAATTTATTTTATTTTAATAAACTCCTTTAAGATGTATCAACCTTCTGTTACCTGTATTTGTTTTTGATTTTGATTTTAATTTATTTTATCTTATTTTAAATTCCCTGAATATTTTTTTTTTAACTCCCTTTTTAACTCATCTTTTAGCTTTATTTTATTTTAGTTAAAAACATTTTTTTAAACTCCCTGATATATCTGTATATATATCTAATTTATATCTGTACATCTATATATATCTGTATATATAGCCTCTGTTACGTTTTCATTTCATTTATATATTTATTTATTTTAAATCTCCCTAAAGATATATCAGCATCTGTTAGCTGTTCTTCATTTATTTGTTTGCTTATTTATTTAACTATCTGAAGATCAGCCTCTGTTACCTTTATTTTATTTATTATTTTATTTTAAACTCCCTGAATATATATGGGCCTCTGTTACCTTTTTTATTTATTTATTTATATTATTTATTTATGTATTTATTTATTTATTTATTTATTTATTTATTTATTTTATCTCCCTGAAGATATATCAGAATCTGTTAGCTTCATTGCTTTTATTTATTTGTTTGTTTGTTTGTTTATTTAACTCCCTGAAGATCAGCCTCTGTTACCTTTTTATTATTATTATTATTATTTATTTTTTTATTTTTTTATTGTTTTAACTCCCTGAAGATATATGGGCCTCTGTTACCTTTTTTATTTATTTATTTATATTTATTTATTTATTTATTTATTTATTTATTTATTTATTTATTTATTTATTTATTTTATCTCCCTGAAGATATATCAGAATCTGTTAGCTTCATTGCTTTTATTTATTTGTTTGTTTGTTTGTTTGTTTATTTAACTCCCTGAAGATCAGCCTCTGTTACCTTTTTATTATTATTATTATTATTTATTTTTTTATTTTTTTATTGTTTTAACTCCCTGAAGATATATGGGCCTCTGTTACCTTTTTTATTTTATTTATTTATTTTATTTTATTTTAAATTTATTTATTTATTTTTATTTTTTATTTTATTTTATTTTTTATCTCCCTGAAGATATATCTGAATCTGTTAGCTTCATTGCTTTAATTTATTTATTTGTTTGTTTGTTTATTTAACTCCCTGAAGATCAGCCTCTGTTACCTTTATTATTTAATTTAATTTAATTTTTATTGTTTTAACTCCCTGAAGACATATCGACCTCTGTTATCTTTTTTCTTTTATTTACAATTTTATTTTAAACTCCCTGAAGATATATCCGCATCTGTTAGATTTATTGCTTTAATTTATTAGTTTGTTAGTTGAGCTCACTAAAGACACATCATTCTTTGTGTGTGTCTGTGAAATGCGAGTGTGATGACCGATGCTCTTCTGTCTCTCTGTCTGAACTCTGTGTTTGTGGATTGGACCCACAGTAAAGCGGAGATGACGGACTCCACCTCGGTGCTGGAAGCCTTCAAGTTCATCGAGAAAGCCGCCGCAGAGTTCAGCGATGAAGACGAGGATGAAGACAGCGAGGGACAGAACAAGAGCGTCGTGGACCTCTCCACCGTGAGTTATTGTTCACATGTGAGTTACACCATCTGCCCTCGCTCACACGTCCTCTTCCTGTCCTAGATGGTGAGGAGGAAGGTGTCTCCGTCTCCCTCCTCTTCCTCAGCTGACATGAGCGATGACTTGGACACAGACGAGGTTCTGAAGGGATTCGACTTCCTGGCCAACAGTGAGGACATGGAGGGCTCGTCCGAAGCGCCGTCCTCCGACTGGGGTGAGAGTCCGCTCTCTTCCTGCTAAAAACACCAACAGATGCCGACTTCCTGTATAGCAGTGTTTATCATCTGGTTTTCTCCTGGATTGAGGTAGAAAACAGCTGAAATTCTCCTGATTTAGAGAGCAATAAACTCAGCAAGCTGAAACGACTTTAATCGGTGTGTGTCCGATTAGGCCAGATCTCCATGTCATGTTCAGTGCACATCTGAGTCAGGCGTGTAGCGTGTAACGTGTCTTCCTCCCTCCTCCGTGTAGAGAAGGAAGCGCAGAGCCCCTCGTCTGAGTCCTGGGATGTGGATGAGGGTCTGATCTCTAAACTCAAGGAACAGTACAAGAAGGAGCGCAAGGGCAAGAAAGGGGTGAAGAGTAAGTGGGACAGGAACCTCTTGCTTTCTTCACTCTTTTATTTCTTCTAGTGCTCAACCGATATCTGCTTTCAACCACTGATGCACTGAAGAAGAGAAAAATGGTGCATGTGCAATTTTCACATTTATTTCTGTTTTTAAATTGCAGTTTTCCCTCTGAAATTTACAAAAAATTACTTTAAAATGAAGTTTATAAAAATTGGCACTTTGAAGCAGACAGACTGAAATATTGTTTTCCTGTCCCATCTTTGTTTGATTTAAAACTTCCTTTACTTACAGTGTGGTCCTTAGTTTCTTTTATCTTTATTCAAAATAAATTCTAATTCTCATCATAATATTCATATTTAAAAAAAAAAAATTATGTATTTATATAAAATATTTAAAAAATGCAAACCAATTGGTCTGAAGGCCATTTCTGTCAAAGTTATGGGGTGATTCTGATCATGTCATAATCGCTCGTTTATTTGGCCTGATATATTGGTTTATCACTAGTTTCTCTTCAATCTTCAGTCCGTTCACAGACACACTGTCCTGTCATCCGCTCCTGTGTTGTTCTGTTTCTTTTAGGAGCCAGCTGCATCTATCGTTTCTTTTCCCCTTCTTCATTTTGCTCTTCAGCTGCTTACTTCTGTTGCTCCCTTTGCATTTCTGCTGGCGCTCTGAGAGGGGTGTGGCTTGTTTGCTCCTCCCCCTCCGTGAATGGGGGCGTGTGTATAAATCAGGCCCCGCCCCTTCCCTGCTTCCACTGTAAGAATGTTCAGATGGGACATCAGCGATTGCTGCTTACTTTTTCAATGACCACTCTTTAGTTTTTCCTCACTGATTTTTATTACAGTACTTCATTTCTGTCATTTCATTCTGATTTAGTCGTGTATTCAATCCCTCCATCAGAAAACAGTCCTCCTAGACCATGAAAGCACAGTTAAAGCTGAACTCAGAGCCTAGACCAGAGATGCCCAGAGTTGACCTTTGATGACCTTTGATCAGAGTTATTATAGTTAAGTAAATTAAATTTTTTTTTTTAAAAAACCATAAAAACCATTTACACTGCTTCAAATAAAATACATGTTAATTGAAAATAAAAAATGCTGGTCTAATTTTATGGAAGGCATTTTCTGCCAAATTTAAATAAATAAATGAAATGATTAAAATTAAAACCAGATGAACTATTTCATTACAGAAAACTGTACGCAAAATATGTGACAAAATTGAGAATGAAATTAAATGATTTCATTTTCACGGTGACATAACCTGTCAAATTGAAAAATAAAATGCAATTGGTGATTTCACATTTCATTTTCAATACAGTCTCGAGGCAAGACTGTCAATATTAAAATGAAAAGCAAACGTGAAAAAGAAACTACACATACAGTTTTAACAAAGCTCTTTATTAACGCTCACGCAATAATAGTGACACAATTCAAATTTAAATGTAAATTTTACTTGTCATTTTAATTCCTCTTTTATTTCACTGTTTTCATTTTCAAAGACAACCTGCATGCAAATTATATGTTAATGAGTGGGTGTGGCTCAATTACGTTGTTACGTGGAGGAGCTATAATGGCGGTTATGGCCAGTATAGCAGCAGAATTAAACCAGCTAGCAAACATTTCGGATGATAATGACTTCATTTTGCTACGAGTTGAATCTATCTTGGATAGGGGTGCTCCGATCACGATCGGCCGATCGTTATGCGCATCTCGTCAGTAAAGCCAGTTCTCTAACCAGCGGTTAATTCCATCAGGTGCGTGATTTCACATAGAGCAGCTGTTACTACACAGAGCCATTGTTAACTGAGAAGATGCGCCAATAAACGTGGATTTGCGCATCTTCTCAGTTAACAATGGCTCTGTGTAGTAACAGCTGCTCTATGTGAAATCACGCACCTGATGGAATTAACCGCTGGTTAGAGAACTGGCTTTACTGACGAGATGCGCATAACGATCGGCCGATCGTGATCGGAGCACCCCTATCCAAGATAGATTCAACTCGTAGCAAAATGAAGTCATTATCATCCGAAATGTTTGCTAGCTGGTTTAATTCTGCTGCTATACTGGCCATAACCGCCATTATAGCTCCTCCACGTAACAACGTAATTGAGCCACACCCACTCATTAACATATAATTTGCATGCAGGTTGTCTTTGAAAATGAAAACAGTGAAATAAAAGAGGAATTAAAATGACAAGTAAAATTTACATTTAAATTTGAATTGTGTCACTATTATTGCGTGAGCGTTAATAAAGAGCTTTTTCAAAAACTGTATGTGTAGTTTCTTTTTCACGTTTGCTTTTCATTTTAATATTGACAGTCTTGCCTCGAGACTGTATTGAAAATGAAATGTGAAATCACCAATTGCATTTTATTTTCAATTTGACAGGTTATGTCACCGTGAAAATGAAATCATTTAATTTCATTCTCAATTTTGTCACATATTTTGCGTACAGTTTTCTGTAATGAAATAGTTCATCTGGTTTTAATTTTAATCATTTCATTTATTTATTTAAATTTGGCAGAAAATGCCTTCCATATAATTTTGCTTTTTATTTTAACTTGTAATAAACTTACATTTAAATTGAATTAAAAAAATTACTAAAACACAATAAAATTACTAAAACCTTATAAAAAAGTCTAATTTAAAAATCTTAACAAAAACTAGAACAGTATTTCAAGTCTAAAAGCTATTTAAATTTGTTTAATAATTTAAAATTTTTAATTTAATAAATTTGAATATAAAATAGTAATATAAAAATGTTATTTAGCAGTGTTTAGTATCTGATTTTCTCCTGGATTGGGAGATAAAATTCTAATTAAAACAGCAATTAAAACAATTTATCTTCATTTCTAATACAATTTTGTTTTACTTTTTATTTTATTTTTTTGTGACGTAAGTGAATTTGATTAAAAAGATTATTCAAAATATACATAAATATTTACATTTTTGGTAAATTGTAAAAAAAAAAAAAAAGTGTCATTTTTATATATAATATATTATCTAAAGGTAGAAAATGGCAAAAATTCTGATTTAGACAGCAATAAATTCAGCATACTGTATCTCTATTTCTAATTTACTTTTTTTGTACTTTTGTAAAATAAAGTGAATTTGTTTTTTTCAATTTTGCAAAAATTTAGTGAAAATTGCAATTTAAATTTTTTAAATTATTAAAAAGAAATTATACATTTTGCTATAATTTGATATGTGCAATGTTTACTTTTGTGTCAACTCAATAGATTTTTAGCTCTTCGTTTCAAAAAAGTTGTGCATCTCTGGTCTAGTAAAGCATAGAAAGAGAAATGCTTCTTTTTACTTATTAAAAATGTTAAAAATAAAAGTCTTAGTGGAAGGTGGGCTGAATCTGGCCTGGGTTCGTTTCTCTCTGCAGAAGCAGATGAAGTGTGGTTGTTGTTGTGTGTTTCAGGGCCGAACCGCTGTAAGCTGCAGGATATGTTAGCTAACCTGCGAGACGCGGAGGATCTGTCGTCCATCCAGCCGCCGGTGGCTCCTCCGGTCCGTCCCAGCATGCCCCGTCTCAGTGACCCCCCACTGGGACGCACCGATGAGGGTATGTGTGAGGCTCCGGCTCCGGCTCCGGCTCCGGCTCGGCCGTCTGCAGCCGCTGCTGTGTGCTGACCTGTGTGTGTGTTTCACAGTGGAAGCGCTGACGTTCCCCCCGTCCTCGGGAAAGTCCTTCATCATGGGGACGGATGAGACGCTGGAGAGCGAGCTGGGTCTCGGAGATCTGGCCGGACTCACCGTGGCCAACGAGGCCGAGAATCTGTCCTACGACGTGAGTCCACACACCATAAACACACTCCCGATACTGAAACCAAATACACAGGAACGGGACAAAACTGACACTTTATTCATTTCAGGTAGTTGCCATAGCAACAGCTCTGACTTTTGTTTAAAGTTGAAGTACTAAAATAAAAATAAAATATAAAAACTGAATATATAATCAAAATATCAAGAAAAAACTGTTATTTTAGTATCCTTTAGATGCTTTTATAGGTTTTATTATTTTTATAATATATATTGTATATATGTATGTGGTGTGTATGTATTGTATGTCATTTTATTTGTTTACCTGCCCAGGGACAGCAGATGTAAACTAGCTTTTAGCTAATTCTGGTGCAATTACTTTTAATTGTGCATTGTCCCTGTAAAAATAAACAATAAAATGAAAATGAAATATATGTAAATTTCATGATGCATATCGTATTTTTTTTTTATAATTTCCACTCTCATTTTAATTTGTTTAAATAAACACTAAAATTTAATTAAATAGATTTGATTGTTGCAAAGGCGAGAGTTCTTATTTTTATTGAAATACTTAAAAAAATAAATTATAAAAAGAATTAAAAGCTAACAACAAAATGAGTACAAATTAAATATTTAAAAAGTAAATAAAAAAAATAATTACATTTAATTAAAAAATAAAATGAAAACTAAAATATAATAATAAAATATTTCAAAATATTATCATTAAATTTTAGTTCTCTTGCTATTGTGTTTTTATTTGGTTTCTCATAAATAAAGACAAAACTAAGTTGAAACGTTTATTGTAATGGGTTTATGGGATCATTGTTAGTTAGTTAAAAATGTTAAATTTTACCAGATTGATGATGTTTATAATTAATCATAATGAAAGCGGTTAGATGATATTTTATTTTATTTTAGTTCATGTTTAAGTTTTATGGTTTTAGTTGTAATTGTAGTTAACTCTAATCGTCCGTGGTGCTCAGCCAAAACCATTTAAGCAAAAAATTATTAATATTTTAATTAAGTGAATTTATGTTTGCAGCTGTGGTGTGCTGATTTACATATATATATATATATATATATATATAATACACATAATCTGATCAAATAGTCAGAAATTGATGGTGAAATTATTGCTGGTATTAATTTCAGTGTAAATGTACTGTATTTGTGAATATTTCCTGCTTTTCTCAGATCACTAATAATAAAGACGCCCTGCGGAAGACGTGGAACCCCAAGTTCACGCTCAGGAACCACTTCGATTCGATCCGCGGTCTTGTGTTTCACCCCGTCGAGCCGGTTCTGATCACCGCGTCTGAAGATCACACGCTCAAGATGTGGAACCTGCAGAAAACTGCTCCGGCCAAGAAGTGAGAGTCTCTTTATTAGGAGTTTGATTCATATTTTAAACTAGATTTTATATCTATACTTTGTTTTCATTTAAATTTCGTTTTTAATTTTGTTGTTGTTGTTGTTGTTGTTGTTGTTTTTATGTGCTTTTGTAATAATAAAAAAAAAATTTATATATTGAATTTAAACATTCATATTTACAGTATTTCAGTTTTTCATTAGTGAATTTGTTTTTATTTCAGTATTAGTTTACTTTATATTAGTTTTTTTAAATATTACTATTTAAGTAAAAAAAAGAATTCTGTTTTCAGGTTTTTAATAGATTTTATATATATATTAAATTTAGGTTAAATTTTTTTATTTCACTTTATACTGAATATACTATTATTTAAGTTACTTTTTTCAGTTTTTTTTTTATTTTTTTATATATATCGCTATTTAGTTTTTTTTTTTTTTTTTGCATTTTATTTAAGGTTTTTATCATTTTCAATTTAATTTATTTTTAGTTTTTTATTAATGTTTTTAAATATTTCCATTTAATTTGTTTTTATTTCAGATTTTTATATTACTTTTTAGGTTACTTCAGCGTTTTTATCCGTTTTTAAATTTTGTTTTTAAAAATTAATATTTAGGTTTAGTTTTTGTTATTTCAGTTTTTATATATATATATATATATATCACTATTTAGGTTTAGATTGTTTTTATATCATTTTATTTTTTTTTTTTTCAGTTAGAAATTTTAGTGCTTATTTTAAATTCAGCTATTTATTTTAATAGTACTATTTATGTTTCATTTGTTTTTATTTCTGTTTCAGTAGTTCGTAATCGCGGTGCCTCAGCTTACAATAAATGAAAAATAGAGATTTGTCCTTTCATCTTTATTTCAGAGATGTGTCAGCTGATGATAATATCTTGTGGGTGAGTGTGACGGGTTGTTGTTGTTGTTTCAGGTGCGCTGCTCTGGATGTGGAGCCCATCTACACGTTCAGAGCTCACAGGTGTGTGTGAATCAGGTTCAGATCTCTTTAGCAGGATAAACCAGCAGCTGTGTGATGTGGTTTCTGTCTGGTCTGGTGTCAGGGGTCCGGTTCTGTGTGTGGTGATGAGCTCCAGCGGTGAGCAGTGTTTCAGCGGCGGTCTGGACGCGTCCATCCAGTGCTGGAACACACCGAGCCCCAACATTGATCCGTACGACTCGTATGGTGCGTCCCTGTCCCTCTGCAGACGTCAGTGAGTCTCTGTGTGTGTGTGTGTGTGTGTGTGATGGTGTGTGTCTGTGTCTGCTGTAGAGCCGTCGGTGCTGCGGGGGGCTCTCTCCGGACACACAGATGCAGTCTGGGGTTTGGTGTACAGCTCGTCTCATCACAGACTGCTGTCGTGTTCTGCTGATGGGACGGTGAGGCTCTGGAGCGCAGCAGATACTGCACCCGCCATCGCCGTCTTCAACCAGGACAGAGGTACTGCGCACACAAACACACAGCACTTTACACCGCAGGAGCTTTAGTTTGTGTAAAGAATGATTTACCACACATCTGTATACAAAGATGTTGTAACTTTTATTTTAGCAACCCAAATATAACAGTCTTATAGAATGAGACCACATGGCAGTTTACAAAAAAAGATTTTATTTAATATTTTAATTTACCATTTGTAATATTTTGTTTGTTTTACGGTCATTCATAATGAAGTGACTCCAAAATGAGTCTTAAAATCAGTTTACAAAATTTATTTTATTTTAATTTGGGGTTTTTTTATGAATGAAGGATTTTATTCCTTAATGATTTAGGGGATTGTTCATATTTTAAATTAGATTTTATTTCAATACTTTGTTTTCAATTAAATTTAGTTTTTTTTGTTGTTGTTGTAATTGTATGTGCTTTTGTAAAAAAAGATATATAAATTAAAGTTAAACAGTGTTTACAGTATATCATTTTTTTATTTGTTTATTTTTATATCAGTATTTACGTTTTTAGGAGTTTTTTAAATATTACTATTTAGGTTTACATTTTTTTTATTTCAGTTTTTTTATTGGTTTATATATATGTGTGTGTGTATGTATGTATATATATATATATATATATGTTTATATATAGATATATAGATTTTTATATGTAATATTTTGATATATAATTTGTAATATTTAGTTTTAGTTTTTTTACTGTCTTTCATGTTGACCTCCACAATGAGTCTTACCTAAAGAATGTTTTAACGCACATCAGTTTACAAAATTGATTTCATTGTATTTTATTTTTTTATGATTGAATGATCCTTTTTGGTGTTTTATTACTTAATGAGGATGGTTAGATTATTTCAGCATTGTCTCTCTGACTGTATTCACAGTACAAACATTTTTTATATTTGTATTTTATTAAAAAAAAAAATTTTAGCATTGAAATAGACCTCAAAAATAAAATGTTTTTTTTTTTGGCGTGCTACAGATGCAAACCATTTAATTAATTAATTGAAACATTTAACTATTCATTTAAATAATGTTTTACTTGTTACAATGTTGTTGTTTTGTTTTTGTTTTTTTTTGGGATGAACACCTACAGGCATGTTTTTTTAGGAGCTGTGCATGCCCCCCCCCCCCCCCCCCCAAAAAAAAAAACTATATATATATATATATATATATATAATAAATCAATTAACTAGTTAAAAAAAAATTTGATGAACAAACCCCAAAATAATAGTCTTACCAAACAAAAACAAAAAAGACAATTTACTGCACATAAAATGAAATAACTTATTTTTTTTAACTTGAATTAAGTTTAGGAATTGTTTGGTTGTTCATGATTATTATGTCCAGGTGATTTCAGCTGTGAGAATGACTGATGTCCTTCTGTTGTCCAGAGCTGGGCGTCCCGTCGTCGGTGGATCTGGTCTGCAGTGATCCGGCTCACATGGTCACATCCTTCACTAACGGCCGGACGGGGATCTTCAACATGGAGACACGACAGCTGGTGCTGGAGCTCGAGTCGCAAGCGGCCGGAGAACCCGGTACTTCACCTTCACCACCTTTATCATAATAGAATGGAGAAGTCCCATGATGCTCTCTGACGTTGATGTGTTTGATGTTCAGATGCACCGTGTCAGATTAATAAAGTGCTCAGTCACCCGACGCTTCCCATCAGCATCACAGCACAGGAGGACCGACACATCCGCTTCTACGACAACAACACAGGTGACTATTTCAACCATTGATTGGATTATTAGTCTTGTTTTTGTTTTTATGTTGATTCTTATTAGCATTTTTATATACATGACAATTTTATATGTATATAATACACACTTATACACAGTAAGATTTTCTCTGCTCAGCACGGCTGCGTTTATTTGATCAAAAATATAGTATTAAATTGTGAAATATTATTGTAATGTAAATCATCTGTTTTCTGTGTGAATCTGTGTTAAAGTGTAATTTATTTCTGTGATGCTCCGCTGTATTTTCAGCATCATTCCTCCAGTCTTCAGTGTCACATGATCTTCAGATATGCCGCTCAAGAAATGTTTCTTCATTGATTATTATCAAGTCGTGCTGCACAATATTTTTGTGGATTTTTTTCAGGATTCACAGATGAACAGAAAGTTCAAAAGAACCGCATTTATTTGAAATAGAAATCTTTTGTAACATTCTAAATGCCTTAACTGTCACATTTGATCAATTTAATGCATCTTTGATGTATATATTAGTATTAATTTCTTTTATAAAAACAGAAAAAAAACATATAAGACCCAAAACATAAAAGAGACTTAAAAAACATTATTATTGTATTAATATGTGTTTCTGTTTCTTCTCAGGCAAGTTGATTCACTCGATGGTGGCTCATCTGGATGCGGTCACCAGTCTTGCGGTGGATCCCAACGGTCTCTATCTGATGTCTGGTAGTAAGTACTCCACAACATCAGCTTTACTCTACACACATTAATGCAAACACTTGTAATGGTGTTCTTTTATCAGGTCATAAATGGCTCATAAATAGGTCAAAGTAAACCAAACACGCTTTGGATAAAAGCATCTGCGAAATACATAACTGTAAATGTAATGATTCAGTGACTCATTCATAAATGTAGTCATGAATGAATCCATGTTTTTGAACAAATTGGCTGAGTCAGTGATTCAATGACTCATTCGTAAAACATAAATCTGCTATTTGAACGAATTGAGTGAGTGAATGAATCAGTGACTCATTCGTAAAGACAGTCACTGGCTCATGAATCAGCTGTTTGAATGAATCGAGTGAGTCAATGATTCAGTGACTCATTCATAAATGTAGTCATGAATGAATCCATGTTTTTGAACAAATTGGCTGAATCAGTGATTCAATTACTCATTCGTAAAGACAGTCACTGGCTCATGAATCAGCTGTTTGAATGAATCGAGTGAGTCAATGATTCAATGACACATTCGTAAAGACAGTCACTGGCTCATGAATCAGCTGTTTGAATGAATCGAGTGAGTCAATGATTCAGTGACTCATTCATAAATGTAGTCATGAATGAATCCATGTTTTTGAACAAATTGGCTGAGTCAGTGATTCAATGACTCATTCGTAAAGACAGTCACTGGCTCATGAATCAGCTGTTTGAATGAATCGAGTGAGTCAATGATTCAGAGACTCATTCGTAAAGACAGTCACTGGCTCATGAATCAGCTGTTTGAATGAATCGAGTGAGTCAATGATTCAGTAACTCATTCATAAAAACACTCACTTACTTCATCTTTTAATTAATCTACATATTTGAACAAATCGAGTGAGTCAGTGATTCAGAGACACATTCATAAAATGTATAAATCTGTTATTTGAACGAATTGAGTGAGTGAATCAATCAGTGACTCATTCATCAAGATGGTCAATTGCTTCATTTCTGAATGAATCAGCCGTTTGAACAAATCAATTGAATGAATCACTCATTAACACAGTGACTCCACGCCATCTACTGGTGGTTTATATTTCAATTATCATTTTAAAAAGAGTTAATGTATATATTTCTGAAATGTTTTACTGTTTTGTAATGTCTGTTCGATGAGCGGATGTTGATTGTGTCTCAGGTCACGACTGCTCGGTGCGTCTCTGGAACATGGAGAGCAAGACGTGCATCCAGGAGTTCACGGCTCACAGGAAGAAGTTCGACGAGTCCATCAACGACGTGGCGTTCCATCCCACCAAGTGCTACATCGGCAGCGCGGGAGCCGACGCCCTCGCCAAAGTCTTCGTATGACCTTCAACCTCCGACCGAAACTGCCTCCACAAACTCCTGCGCGGTGAGGCCTGAAGGCCGAGACCGTGACCTCTGCTCTGATGAACCAGGCAGGCCTGGGTGCTCGAGGGGAAGTCAACACACACGGAGGAACATCTCCGTTCAGCCTCACAGGAAGTTGGGTGCTTCCCACACTTCTTTAGTTTTAGTTCTCCTTGAGTTTCTCTTCTCCTCCTCCATCTCTGGTTTTCCCGTCTAGCGTTCGCTCCTTTTAAAACGACGTGCCTTTTGTTTCAAAACGTGGATTCTCCTCGAGGGAAAAGAACCCCGTCGATGTTTTAAACTCATTAAATGCATCATATTATTCGGATGGAAAGTTGAGCTCGGTTAAGTTTCTCAAGCAAGGTCAAAATCCTAAACCAAAACGGACGAAATGCATTGAATTAAAAGACTCAAATTGAATGCTTCTCATGTCTAAATCGAATTGTACATAATATAACATAAAAATAACTCTTGCAGCTCAGACAAAGTACTAAATTTCTATATGTTTGTGTTCAAATACAAATCCTGCATCGCCGGCTCATTTCACCCTAAAAACGAGAAAGTAAAGCCTTTTTTTTTTTTTTTTTTTTGCATTGTGAGTGTTTATAAAATGTCAGAACGTTAAACAAACTATTGCATCTGAAAACCGGCTTGACTTTCTTCATAATGATTTTGTGGTGAAATACATCCTGGATGATGTTCGCCATCAGGACGTACGTCTCGATTCAGTGCTACGTTAAATATCTAAGCTGTTATTTTAGGCATAATCCTGCAGTTTCTCCTGAGGGTTTGCAGTCGAACCCGTCTATTCTGTGAAGTCATCTCAACGCAGTGATGTTGAGACAAAATCTCAATCATTTGACTAGATTTAGAGCCGTTTCTGAATATTCGTTGAACTTCGTCAAAGTGATAATGCGCGAAAGTCTTATAATAGTGTTGCAGTTTTTGACGAGCTGTACTCATAACAGTACAACGATTCAGAAGTCTATATTTGTCTGAGATCTGTATGTTTATTTATTTTTAAGGCCTTGTTTTGCCTGTAATGCCAAATGCATTAGGATTTAGCTTCAGGAAGGGACGAGCGGTTGTAGTTAAATACCTTCATCTAACATCACATCGCTCACTCATCCCTTCTCTTTTAGGTGAAAATTATTTGAAATCTATTTTATATGTGATCTTTTGAAGCGGATACTAATGTTTTTTATCATTTTATGGTGGCAAACAGACCGAAACCCGAGGTTCCTGCAGGTCGAGGATTTTTATTTAAAACTCTTCTGGTTTATTTGAATTTGTCTGTGATTACTTGAACTGTCTGTGTGTGTGTGTGTGTGTGTGTGTGTGTGTGTGTGTGTGTGTGGGTCTGCTTTTATTGGGAACTGTTTGCTTTTAACTGATAACATGAGCACTACAAGTCGAGCGAAGTGTTTGTGTGTTTGATTCAGGGCTGTGAAAAGTGTCGCGAGTTCGCTTCTCTACCAAATGTTGATAAAGGACTAGTTTAGACAAACACGAAGAAATAAAGTAATCGCGAGTTTTTTTTTCTGCCACATTTTTTTTTTAATGTTATTACGACTTTTTATCTGAATTTTTTGTTTATATCAAACAATTTGGGCATTCAGGTTGTGAGATCTAAAAAATCGTGAGATAAAACGCGGGAAAAAAAATCTGTTGCGGAAGTTAAAAACGGAATTGCGATTAAATCGCCATAAGTCGCAATTACCTCTTAAATTTTTTATTATTACTATTCTATGGCCAAAAAAAAAAACTTTTGTGAATTTTCAAAAATTCTGAGTTTGTATCATTAATTCTGACTTTTTTGTTCTCAGACATAGTTTATATTCGAATTGCGAGATAAAAAATTCGCAATTACCATTTGATTTTTTTTTTCTGTGAATTGTAAAATGTAAAATCGAAATTCTAAGAATAAAAATCAGAATTGCATGATGTAATTTAGAGTTGCGTGGAAAATTGCGAAATTATATCCTGCAATTCTTCGTTTTCTATATTAAGAATATATATTAAACTCATAATTGCAACAAAACTCGCAATTCTGCGAAAAAAATCTGAATTGTGAATTTACATCTCACAAGTTAAAACCTCACAATTAAGACTTTTTTTTCTCAGAAATCTGAGTTTATATTTTAATTGTGAGTTTGAAAGTTAGAATTATATATACATATAAATATATTCCATTGCGAAAACGTCTTTCCATGACTTTCTCCGTAAAAACACCGCGATGAATGTCTGAGCTGCTCTTTTACATTTCCTGCAGTGTTTCACTTTTTTTTTTCCATTCTATTCCTTTTAAATCCGAGGCGCGCTTGACGTTAAGCTCGTGCACAGACGGCTGATTTGGGACGTTGAAAGGGAACCGCGTGCGTGTTTTCGTACTAGTAAATATATTTTCTGATTTCGTTCATTTTGGTGCGTATTAATTTTAGATATATAAGAAAGAATCTCAGTTTGTATAGTTTTAAAGTATTGATCAACAATCTATTTATGAACCAGAATACAGTGTATATTAACTTGCGAAGCTAACAGTGAAGATTAACCAATATTTGAGATACTAGTCGCGCGGGAGAGATTAGTTTGCACCACCTGCTGGTCAGAGATGGGAACTCGGCTACTGGAGATACTTAAGTGCTATTAATTAACGCGATTTGATTATTTGGTCACTGATCGATTGATGTGCTTACCGGAAACAACAGAGTATTCGAAAGGGAATGTTGATGCGATGTGATTGGATGAGCGGACGGTGACATCACGATGGGACGTACTTTTAACCCTTTGGTTGTATAGAGAGAGTTTGGAAAGATTGTGTTAATAAATGCTATACTCCTCTTGTACATATTTTATCATTGATATTACAGTTTATTCCTGATTTCTTGTTGTATTCTCCTTTTTTTCCCCTTCAGATGGACATTTATCATTATAATACAATAATAAAAAATATGTTGTATTTCACTTGTGTTTGGTTTTTGTGTTTGATAGTGATTCCTTTTACAGGTTACTGAAAATGCCAGCTTTATTGCGTATATCATTTAAAATTGTATTGTAACCGCTTTTAATAAGCGAGATTTTAATCTATACTATGATTTGTACTGCTGTAAATTATTTTATGAATTACAGTATGTTGAAATTGTTTGATCTGTTTAGATTAAGATGAAATCACAGTCCAAGCTAGCAGAAGCACTGGTTAATGAAGCTTCGAATCCTTTGTGATTCATTTGATTCAGTCGAACTAAGATTCGGAGCGCGAATCAAACCGCCAAAGTCACGTGATTTCAGACATTTAGACGGATGTATAATTTGAATGAATAGTATTAACTAATGGTTTTTACTGGCCCGTTAAACTCCACAAACAAAACAAGCCCTGCAAATGAATAAAAACACATATTATAGAGACACTTCTTATTTAATGGTATTAAATAATTAGTTAATTGCATTTAATATACTATTATTGCGATAAAACATGCAATTGGTTCGTAAAAGGTGTTTTTATGCACGCCTGGCTTGAGTTTTTTGTTGCATTCACACAGTTCTGACCAGCAGGAGTCGTTTCGAAACAGTGAATCATTTGGCAAAGCAATTTGTTCAATTGACTCAAAAGATTCGGTTCGCCCATCACGAGTCCACAGATGAAGGTGACAGATGCTGCCGCAGTAGTTCAGTTCAGCCACCAGATGGTGCTGCAGGACACATTTGAAACTACTAAACTTTTAACTTAAATTAATGCCAGAAATAATTTATATATACTACTAGTAGTAGTAGTAATAATATATTTTATTTATGTTTGATTTCTTATATTTTATATATCTCATCTCTTCTAAGAGCTACGTATATATAATGCATTATTTTGATATGAAAAAATATTAATAGTAATTATTATTTATTTCTTTTTATGCCTTATTTTTAAAAACATTTTTGAATGAGAGCCTTTGTAAAACACCACCATATAAAAGTTTCGGGTCAGTAATTATAATTATTTTTTTTTATTACTTTTATCCGTCAAGGATGCATTAAATTGATCAAAAGTGACTCAATTTACAAACATGTTAAAAATGATTTCTGAAGATCATGTGACACTGAAGACTGGAGGAATGATGCTGAAAATACAGCGGAGCATCACCGAAATAAATTACACTTTAACAGATTCACACAGAAAACAGCTGCTTTACATCATAATAATATTTCACAATTTTACTGTATGATCTAATTGCTTGTTAACATTAGTTAATGCACTGTGAATTAACATTAACTATGAATGACTGTATTTTCATGAACTAACATTAATAAAGATTAATAAATGCTGTAATGTATTGTTCATTGTTTGATCATGTTAGTTGATACATTAATGGAACCTATTGTAAAGTTTAACCAAATTATTGTTGTATTCTCAGTTTTTTTCCTCAAACATTTATGAGTTTGATACAGTTTAATAGCGAACATTTGTGAGTGTAATATGCATGTAAATAATTTAAGTAATTTTAATAGAGCAATTTATCTGTACCTGCTTCAGTGTCCCATAATTTTTCTGAAAGTTTGATATACAGTTTTTTTTAATGTACTTTAATTTGTGATACAGCAAATTTAGAAAAAAAAAATTACTCAGAAAAAAAAAAACTTTCGAAGGGAAAAGGTTAAATTAATTTTTTTAAAAAAACATTGATAGTAAAATCAATTGTATTGTAAAATGTAGGAAAGTATATTTTCAAATATATTAAAATAGAAAATCATTATTTTGAATTGTAATATTTCTTTTTTTTCTTCTTTTTTTTTTACTAAATAAATGCGCCATTTGGCAAAAAGTCTAATTTAAAAAAAAAAATTTAATTTAATTATACCTTACTGATCCCAAACTTTTGAAAGGCAGTTTATATATTTGTACTTTTAAATTGATTTATTTGTGCTGTTCTTCTTAATGTGTATGTCTGGTTATTCTTGTCAGTCAGTTTGTCTAACAGTTAAGTTAAAATTAGAAGAAAAGAAAGTTGCTGGTTTTCATGATTCCAGTGCACGCCCATTTTTTTCACAAGTCAGTATGATTCTTTATGAAATGTCTGCAACATACTTTGGTTAAAACTCCTCAATGGTCACGTAAAACAACACCTTTTACCTAGTTGCGTCATTTCAGTGCATGTCTCTTTAAATGAAAATGAGCGCTGCTCGCCCCGCCCCTCTTTTCCGGTACAGTCAAAAACCAAACGAATCCACTGCTTCCTCAGTGGCTCTGTTATGTTCACTTTCCATCCAGCTACAAAACACCTGCATTGCTTATGAGGACAACACAACTGGCTGAGGGCGGAGATATGCTAATAAAGGGGCCGCCCATCAGCGGCGGTGGGCGGGGCCTGAGCAATATGCCGTCATACCGCTCATAAAATTAAAACGGCTTGATAATTGAGACTGTAAGTTTTTTGGTATTATAAAAAGAAGTGAATGGATTTATATGACTGTAGGGCGGGTGTTTCCACACACTCATTTATATATGTTTATAAACATTATATATCACATTTATAAACACCACGTAAAAGTGAATTTTGCATCTGATCGAGAAAATTCAGCTGAACCTCATAAGAGAATGACATCATTAGAGTTAGTTAACGACATTTTAAATTTAGCATGAACACTTTTATTCTCGTGTAAATGCAAGAAAATTCTTAATTTCAGTTTTTTGGGGATCAATTTCGATATTAAATCACTGACTCCACACTAAAGCTGCAGGAATGGAAAGAGAAACATGAAATTACAGAACCTCATAAAAGATACGTTTGAAATAAAATGCCTAACAATCACAAAACAGTCAAATCTGAGATAACACATTCATTTGCGTCATCTATTAATGAGCAATACATTTGTCATATTAGTTCATGTTATGTCTCAGTTCTGATTTAATTCAATAAAATTACTGTCATGGAAAAAAAAACTTAAATAAATACATATGATAAATATTGAATATTATTAACTAATAATTACATAAAGAAATGCATTATGCATAAAGGCTTCAAGTGTTTAAGTGTCTAAAAAAAGAGTGTGATGCACTATGATTTTAATGTTTTTTTATATAACTGTTTATAACCCATACTTTTAAACTGACGTTTACAGAAATAACTTTCAATATAGTAAATGTTGAAATTCATTTTAACTACATTTAACAATTAAATCAAATGCTGGAATTTTTTTCACTGTGCTAAAATGTTGATGAGCAGCATATAAACATAAAACTGTCTTTATTCGCACACACTTGTTACAAAACAACAGTTCACATTCACAACCATCATTTATTAAAAAAAATAGCTTTCCACGCATTTTGTGATCATGACGTTTTGTGACGTAGCTGAAATATTAAATGAAGCTCGTAAGCGCTGGTGATCTAGAGTCTGATGCACTCGGACTCAGGTGTGTCTGATGGCTCGGGGGCGTCGACGAAGAACACCTGTGCACCTGCAGGGGGCGGAGTCTCCTGGTGACTGCCCACCCCTGAGTCCGGGCTGGGGGCGGGGTTTGCCGGATGGTATTTTTTCTCGTTCTTGTGTAAGTCGTGGTTGTCTTGGGCCTCGGCTCTGAATCTCTGGCCGTCTGCCTTCCCCTTGAACTCTTTGAAGCGCTTGAGCTTGACGGCGTCTGTGGTCTCTCCGCCGCAGGGCAGCAGCACGCTCACGTCTCGCCTGAACTTGGAGCTCAGGCCGAAGTAGATCAGAGGGTTGTAGAAGCTGGCGGATTTGGCGAAGAGCCTCGTGAAGATGCTGGTGAGACTCGGCACGTGGAAACCCCACGCTGACCACATGGACACGACCGCGTACGGAGACCAGGCCAGGATGAAGGCCGTGCAGATCACTATAGACACCTGAGACACACACAGAGGAGAATCAGAAAAATTGAGCCTAAATACTTGATTCTGACACAAAAACATCTAATATTTTCCCCTCTAACTTCCCCTCTTAAAATCATATATTGAAATTAACTTTGAAATTTAGATTTTTGAATGTGATTGTGTGTGTGTGTGTGTGTGTGTGTGTGTGTGTGTGTGTGTGTGTGTGTGTGTGTGAGAGAGAGACTCACGACGGTGACGTCTCTCTCGATCTTGCGCTGTCTGTCGGTCAGATCTCCGTCGGCTGACATGGCGTTTCCTCTCTTCACCGTGTTGATGATGGAGATGTACGAGAACAGCATGATCAGCACGGGGATGAAGAAGCAGAAGATGAGGATGGAGATGATGAAGGACTTGTGGATGGTGGAGTAGTTGGCTTTGACCCAGTCGATCTCACAGGTGCCATATCCACGATCTGACCAGAACACACAGAGAAGATGCTCTCTCACACTTCTGATGAGCTCCAGCTTCACCACAACCAAAGCATCGCACTGAATCTTACTGGACTTACCAGTGATAGGAATATCATGCTTATATAGTTGAGTTATCTATTATAATTGTATAATCTATTATGTTATGTCTATTCATACAGTACAGACCAAAAGTTTGGAAACATGACTATTTTTAATGTTTTTGAAAGAAGTCTCTTCTGCTCATCAAGCCTGCATTTATTTGATCAAAAATACAGAAAAAACAGAAATATTGTGAAATATTATTACAACTTAAAATAATAGTTTTCTATTTGAATATACTTTAAAAAAATAATTTATTCCTGTGATGCAAAGCTGACTTTCCAGCATCATTCCTCCAGCCTTCAGTGTCACATGTAACATCAGTCGATCACATGATCATTTAGAAATCATTCTAATATTCTGATTTATTATGAGTGTTGGAAACAGTTCTGCTGTCTAATATATTTGATCAATAAAAGGTTAAAAATTCATTCATTCGAAATAAAAATAAAAATTCTAATATATATTCTAATAATATATTTCTTTACTATCGCTTTTTATCAATTTAACACATCCTTGCTGAATAAAAGTATTGATTTTATTTAAAAAAAAATAAAAAAATTACTGACCCCAAATTACTGACCAGTAGTGTATATTGTTATTACAAAATATTTATATTTTAAAAACAGTTTTTTTTTTTTTTTTTTTACCTTTTATTCATCAAAGTATCCTAAAAAAGTATCACATGTTCTGCAAATATTAAGCAGCAGAACTGTTTCCAACTTTGATAATGAATCATCATATCAGAATGATTTCTGAAGGATCATGTGATAATGATCCTAAAAATTCAGCTTTGCATCACAGAAATAAATGATAATTTAAAGTATAATAAATTTAAAAACAATTATTTTAAGTTGTAATAATATATCACAATATTACTGTTTTTTCTGTATTTTTGATCAAATAAATGCAGGCTTGATGAGCAGAAGAAACTTCTTTAAAAAAAAATAGTAATGTTTCCAAACTTTTGGTCTGTACTGTATAATTTAACTGAATTATATCCATTGTATTATTTATTTAAATTAAATGATATAATTTATAAGTAATATAATCAAATCTAAGAGAGAAGACGACGTCTCACAGTTAACCCTTTCACACACACTGACCCGTGTAGCTTCCCCAGCCCAGGATCGGCGCTGCAGACCAGAACAGGGCTCCTGTCCAGATGAAGAGGACACACATGAGCACGGTGGAGCTGGAGATGCAGTGAGCTGTGAACACACACACACACACACGCTCAGATCAGAGCGATGGACTCAAGGATGGATATAAAGGCTGTGAGAGACGCGCTCCTGCCTTTGCTGGGGTGACAGCCCTTGATGAATCTGCTGATGCTGATGACAGTCAGAGTGTTGATGCTGCCCAGACCAAAGAGCAGCGTGAAGAAGCCGTCCACCTGAGACACACACACACACACACACACCGATCAATCAAACAGTCAGTCAACACACACGTGCATCAAAGTCCTATCAAACATATTAATACTAGTGTTAGTTTACTATCATTGATATACTGTTATAGTTTCGGCTAATCTGATACATTTACTAAATCAAAAATAAGGAATGAATGTGATACAAAACCAAATAATTACATAATATTAATATTTTCTGAAATGTTATACTTCTATTATATTCATAATCTATTATAGAGAGAGAGAGAGAGAGTTGGCAAAGTTGCAATTATGATTTGATATCATTTTGTTCGATGGTGGAAAGGAGCTTATAGTAGATATATGTTTAATTTATGCAATACATTTTTTTTATATGTAAAACGTTTTTATGACCCAGTTTAGTACTTTAAGTTAAAATAAATTTTAAAAAAATATATATTTTATATAAAAAGGTATATTCCCTGAAAAATACATATTTTTATACATATTATTTTTAATGTGTGTGTGTGTGTGTGTTTGTACTTATTTACTTAAGTGTATACAAGGTTTATTTTATATATTTTTTTACATTTAATTGATTTATTCAGTTATTTCAGTACTTAAAGTTAAACTAAATTAAAAAAATATAAAACTAAAATATAAAAAACAAACTTGTTTAAGTTACAAAAATGTTTTTTACACTTTTAGTTTTAGCTCTAATATAATAACCCTGATTTGTTCTCCTAAAAGCACAGAGACACACTAAAAGCAGAAAAATTATAGAAATGACAGACAATTATGAAATGAGTTAATGACGTTTTAATGGTGTCTGTGAAAGCTGAGAATGAATGAAGAGCTGCGTGTGTGTGTGTGTGTGTGTGTGTGTGTGCGCGCGCGTGTGTGTGTCTGCGTGTGTGCGTACGTGTGCGCGCGTGTGTGTGTGTGCGCGCGTGTGTGTGAGTGTGTGCGCTAGTGTGTGTGTGTGTGCGCGTGTGTGTGTGTGTGCGCGCGTGTGTGTGTGTGCGCGCGTGTGTGTGTGAAGCTCGTAACAGGTTTGATCTCACACTCCACACACACCAGATTCACACACATCATCATCTGCAGCTCATTTCTGCGCCGAGCTTCTCATCTAAAGGAGTTTATTTATGTACTGTGGTTTATTTGACAGTATCTGTAAGAATTAACCACAATCAAACTACACAAAACCACTAGAAAACAAAGAAGCTTGTGCTTTTCATTAATGTCAGGTTGGGG
>NC_081792.1:29286853-29290511 GCF_963082965.1 Carassius carassius
TCTCACACACACACACACACACTCACACTTGCTCTCTCTCTCTCTCTCTCTCTCTCTCTCACACACACACACTCTTGCTCTCTCTCTCTCTCTCTCACACACACACACACACATTCGCTCACTCACATACAGACACTCACACACATGCTCACAGACAAATAAAAATAAACACACACACTCTCACACACGCTCACATACACACACACGCTTACAGACACACCCACACAAATTCATGCTTTTTCAGATTAAAAATTGCACCTCAAGAAACCTTTTCAAGTTTGAAGTTACTAATGCCAGACAATTGCAATGCAATGTTTTTTTTATTTAACCGCAAGCATCAGTGACATTTAATTAACTTTACTTGTAGCCTGTTCCACACACCAAGTAAAGTTTTGCAATATAGCTGAGTATGACATACTTTAATTATGAACTTTACTCAATAACATGTGCTTGTGCTCAAACCAATGTCATAAAGTGTCACAATGATGCCGCTGTCCAGGGTGCTGAACTGGAGGTTATTTGGTTTTATTGTAAGTTTTTGTGAAATGTAAAAATAAAAATGCATTCGATGCCTCATTACCTCTTCAGCTATTAGTGGAAGTGATCCATAAAGGAATCATAGGGAGAAAGTGCTTTATGATTCCTGCAGTGCTGATGATTCCAGGTGAAAATGCTCAGACTATTACCTACATTTGACACGACGGATGTCCAGATTGTGAGTGTTTGAGCGGTCAGTGGGAGTCTGTTCTGGACTAATAGGATCTGAGAGTTAAGGAGTTGAGGATCTGGTAAAGTGCAGACGGCTTCAGGATAATCTCCGCTGGACACAGACATGTTCTCATGATCAACAATACATGCTTTACATGCACAGGATCTAACATAAATCAGCTTAAGACTTAGTGTCTGTGGTTATAAAAATCAGAGGAATAGTAGAACTGATGCCTGAGTTACAGCAGTTACAAACAGGAGCTATAATTTGCAATATCCATGAGTAATATTCTTATAGAATAAAGAGCCTTTCACCTTTTGTTTGGTTGTTTTTTGGACAGCGTGTGCTCGTGTTAGTGGGCTTTTATCCAGTAACCACTTTCATGTGCTCTACAGTATCACAGTTTGAAGTGTTTTGTTTCAAGCCACTTTTAATAGAGCTAATTTGTTAAAGAGGAGTGAGAAGTGGTGAGTCAGATCAGGTAGAAGGACAAACGGGAACAATAAAACTTCAAGTCAACAAGAAAATGGAGTTGCTTGCAACCCATTTTACTTTGGTATGAGGTTATTAAATGCTGGACTCGCTCCAAAAATTAAAGATGCATTTGAATTGCATATAAAATGTCCATGCATTTGGATAAAGAGTTTGAGCAGAAGCAAACTAATAAACTTAATGTGATGCATATCAGATTTTTGCCCTTAAAAAAAGAAAAGAATTGCATGCATAATTTATCATTAACTATTTGCATCTATTTGATTTTATTTAAACAATCAAATTTATTTTCAAAATGCATGTATTTAAATCTGCATAAATCTGTTCATTGTGAAAATGAAATGTATTAAACGTAATTTAAATATCTGTGGATTTATGTATGACTGACAAATATGCATCACATTAAGTTATTAGTTTATGTTAAACTGTGTATCCACATGCAAATAAAATTGAAATGCAATTCAAATATGTAAATTTTATATTAAAATAGGTATTTTCCAGCATTTTCATGAATTGTTCAGAAATTGTTCTATTAAAAGAAACATGTTTTGCTAGAGAACATCGGTTTATTACAGAATATGATGCATTTTTGCTTTGACAATCATAAGGAAGGTGAAGAAGTGATTCCTGTCTGACTCTGAGATTATAATGATTTTACATATTCTCACATGCATGACATTATTTGACGCCTGATCCTGATTTTTAGGTCAGATTTATGGCCAGTGAAAATACAAACATGAGCTTGGCATTTTCTGCTTTTATTGCATCCAAACAGCCACAGAAAACCAGAGATTATGTGAAAACAAAAGATTCTTTTGGAAAAATTTAATTGAGCATTTGAACATTTTTCCACTCCTTTGAAAACTGTAAATCAGATGATACATTATGAATACTTTTGGTCATTGAAATCAAACCTTTTGACATTCTGATGATGTATATTCTGAAAAATTTTCATTTTTGAAAGAAATATCCAACAACTTACTGAAATGTTTGTTCTTAAATTAGATTATAATAGGCAGCTAATATCTGGCCCTGAGACACTGGTCATAAATTAATTAAATATATAGAATTATTTTTTTTTCTCATCAGAATTCTGAATTTAGATCTCTCAGATGTTTCTTTGTTGTTGTTTTGTTTCCAGCACACAATTAAAAAAAATCAAAAAAGGTAAGTAACATTTGAACTCACAATTCATTTTTTTAAATAATATTTTAAGAATCGTAAGATATAAATTGGGAATTCTAAGGGGAAAAATGTCATAATTGTGAATATTTTTCCCATTCTGTTTTTTTTTCAATATATTTTCTTTCAAACAAAAAAAACTTATTTTTATATAAACCTTTATATAAAGTTAATTGTAACTTCTTTCAAATTTCTCAGTCCTGACTTTCAAATGCAAGTTTATATTTCACAATTTAGTTTTTTTTTAACCTAAGAATGAATAAAAAGGGTAATTGTGAACTTTTCTCTCACCATTCTGACCTTTTCCTCATAATCGCACAAACTTTTTTCCCCCCCGATTTCAAGTTTTTCTCACAATTCTATTTTCTGTTTGTTTTCCGCCACAGAATAAAATAAAAAGTGATTGACTTTTTTTTCCACCTTGTTTCAAGTTTTTATCTCAGTTCTGACTCAGAATATCTCTCTGAATTGTGAGATGAAGTCACAGTTACCTTTCTTTTTTAATCCCGTGGAAGGAACACGTTTCTATACTAACCAGACTGTGATTCACTCATTTCTGACACGCATGAAAGCATGTGTTTTGGGTTGTTAAACTGAAATGACATTCAGGACAGTATCATTATATAAAGCAGCTGTCTGTATGGCGTGCACAATCAACAGAGCCAAAATGTGTAAAGATAACAGCTTGTACGATGTGTGCTCAGTAAATGGCTGTCCGTGTGAAAGAGCAGTAATGCACTGAGCGTCTCATGCAGACTCACGTGTGTCTGTCAGAGCTCCATCACCTGCTTCAGCTCCTCACACGGCCTGAAGATCATCTACTCGTGTCAGATCTTGTCTGATTGTGATCAAGTAAAGGTCAGAATAAGGTCAGTAATATCTCCAGATGAACTCTTCCTGGACTGAAGCAGCTCAGCTTTACTTGATTCTCCATCAATCATGTTTTAGAGTCTCAAATCTGATCCTCAGGATCTTTTGAGGAGCGTTTGTTCCAGAAGCTTTACTTTCACTGTTCCTCAGCGGAGGAATGATCTTCACAAGCCTACAGAACATCTCACATCTTCTGAGGAGCCTTGATTTCTTCAGCTCTCAGTCACTGTGTTATATGTGCGGATCATTTACATCTCATCTCAGAGTAACTACTGATATTTACATAATTTTATATCAGTATCTGCTCTACTGTTAGAAAGATCTCACTGATTTACACCACAAGCAACAGAATTTATCATTTAAATATCTTCACCAAATTCATGTTTTGAGTCTCTGAACGAAACG
>NC_081792.1:29290711-29308211 GCF_963082965.1 Carassius carassius
ATAATCTGTTTGAAAAAAATATATATTATGCATTAATAAATCTATATATAAAGTTATTTAATTTACAAACGTCTTGTTTGTGACTTTTATTCATGTTAGCTACAGCTTCTGACCTTTAAATCAAAACCTACTCGTGATTTTATGATCAATTACTGATTTATTTAACCAGAAACATAATCTTAATGTGATTACTTTCATTTTATAACAAGTAGGCCAACAAGACATCATCGTCTAATAATGATAATCAAGATTTTTCATCATAGTTTAATCGCGAAATATAATGTAAATATTGTTTATATTATTAGTTTGAATTCGGTTATATTTTCCATTTTTAAGTTAAAAGTTTTAGTAATTGTTGGTTGCTGTTTTTTTTATTTTAAATGTCTATGCAGTCTTAATTTATTTGTTTTTATTTTATAAAGTTAAAAAAAAAGAAAATGAAAAAATGCTGCCTTGGCAATTTGCTAAAAGGCTTTTTTTCCCTCCAAATTTCCATTTTTTTTTATTGAAGTTCTAGTAATTGCTTTGTCATTTTTATGATTTTTAATGGCCGTACAGTCTTAAATAATATTTTATAAAGTTAAAATAAAATAAAATGAAAAATGCTGCCCTGGCAATTAACTAAAATAAGTTAAACTTTTTACAAATATTTACATTTTATTTTTAAATGTCTATACAGTCTACATTTATAAAATTAAAAAAATGTATATATATTTTTTATATTTTATTATATAAAGTTAACCTAAAAGAAAATGAAAAATGCTGCCTTGTCAACTAGCTAAAATATTTTTTATATATATTTCTATTTTTATTTTAATTGAAGCTTTAGTAACTGCTTTGACTTTTTTTTTATGTCTATACAGTCTAAATTATTTTTTCATTTTTTAAATGATAATTTATTATATAAAGTGTGATGTTTATTTCAAGCAACAATGTTTTCATGGTCTTATTTCTAGATAACGGTAATAACTCTGGTCTGTGTTTGGGGTTTTTTCTCATCAGACATGCAGAATGTGAACCTAACCTCACACACGTGGAGTCTGAGGTGTGTGTGTGTGTGGGGGGTACCTGTGGATGTACAGCTCTCTGTTGTTGGGCAGGTCGTAGTTAATGATGAGAGACACCTGAGGCACATCCAGTCCTCTGGCCCAGACGTCTGTGGAGATCAGCACTCGACTACAAGATGACAAACACTGATTACACTCGGGAATCACAACCAGTGTGTTCTGAGTGCAATGGATCATCAATACAAGAATACACATGGGGGGCGGAGCTTGGGTCTATGTGTGAGTTTTGATTGGACGTTGAGATGTGGGCGGAGTTTAATGAGGGGAGAAGTTTCAGTTCTGATTAAACATTGATTTGGTTGGTCTGGTGTGAGAGTTCACCTGGCTCCGGATCTGAACTCCTTCATGATGGACTCTCGCTCTTTCTGTGGCATGTCTCCGTGCATCGACGACACAGTGAAGTTAGCCTCCCTCATCTTCTCCGTCAGCCAGTCCACCTGAAAACACCGAAGATCATCAAATAAATAAATACACGGCAGGTCACATGATCTTCACAAATCAGAATAATATGATGATTCACTGTTTTTACTGACCCCTCTAGTTGGCAAACATGACTGACCTTGCGTTTGGTGTTGCAGAAAATGACGGCTTGCGTGATGGTCAGCGTGTCGTAAAGGTCACACAGCGTGTCGAACTTCCACTCCTCTCGCTCCACGGCCACGAAAAACTGCTTAATACCCTCCAGAGTCAATTCATCACTGCACACACACACACTAGAGCTCAACACCTCTCATATAATCCGTCTCAGTGAGAAGAGATTTAAACACTAATGCAACGCAACATGCATACCCTTTATTTTCAGAATAATAATAGACTATTTGTGCACAGCCCTATATAATGCACCAGGCCTCAAAGGGTTAACACAAAACAAAGGGCCTCGGCGTGCTCTCACCGCTTGACCAGGATGCGGATGGGGTCAGTCATGAACTTGTTGGTCATCTCCAGGATCTCGTGAGGCAGCGTGGCGCTGATGAGACACACCTGAGTGGCAGGAGGCAGGTATCTGTACACATCATAGATCTGCTCCTTAAAACCTGCAGAAACAGAACACAGGCACATGAGAGGTAACCAACCTTCACCAGTCCTCACACACACGATCTCATGCATCCAGAAGAGTTTCAGGACACGTCACCTTTGTTGAGCATCTCGTCTGCTTCATCCAGCACCAGCATCTTGATAGCACGAGTCCTCAAACTCCTCCTGCGGATCATATCTGACAGAGCAAGAGAGCTATGACATCATCCGTTCAGGATTCAGAGTAGAGCTCAGAAGAGATGGACTCACCGAACACTCGGCCGGGCGTTCCAGCCACCACGTGCTGACCGTAGTCCAGCTTCCTGATGTCCTCGCCCACGTTTGTGCCTCCGATGCAGGTGTGACACTGAACGTTCATGTAGTCGCCTAGCGCCAGCAGCACCTGCAGGACAGAGGAAGTGACATCATGTGAGACACGGGAGGTCAGGAACTAGGGAACAAACGTGCAACTGGTTGTGTTTTACCTTCTGGATCTGTCCGGCTAACTCTCTGGTCGGAGCCAGGATCAGCGCTTGAGTCTCTCGAACCTGGAGACAGAAATAAATGTAAACCTTTCTGAGACAGAGGACGAAACAGGATTATTGGTGGTTAAAAAAAACATTAACTGAAATGAAACAAGATTACATTAAAGAAATAAACTAAAAAGATTTCCTCTAGACAACTTTTAAAATGTTTAAATTAATGTTTAGCTTAAGCTGAAGTACTAAAATAAGTAAGTATCGATAAAAATGACAGACATCAAATCTAAAACAATTATAATAAGCTAGTGTGCAAGACAACATATTTATCTAAAACTTAATAAAAACTACTGGAATAAACAAACGGCTAGTTTCCAAGGTTACATTTAATTATTTTGTGTGTGTAAAGTTTAAGGTGAAGCACTAAAACAATTTAAACTTATTAAAAACTATAAAAAATAAATAAAAAATCTGCTAGTATCCAAGGCAACATTTGACCTAGTTTAGGTAGAAACTAAATAAAAGATGAATAAAAGACAAAAACACGAGATTGCTAAAACTGTAAAATTCAAATGGCAACAGAAAATATTAAAATAAAATCTAATTTAACATAGGACAACAGTATTTTCATTATACACAAACATCACTGGAAGGAAATCTCATTTTATATGAACACTTAAACACACAGCGTACCTGAATATCCAAACACTGCAGCACTGAGATACAGAACGTGGCTGTTTTACCGGTTCCAGACTGTGACCTGGAGAAGAAACAAGACGATTTAAACCACAGAACAGAACACAAACAGGTGTTTACGGCACGTTTCTATCAGTTCTCACTGAGCAATGACGTCTCGTCCCTTGATGATCTGTTTGATGGCTCGCTGCTGGATGGCTGATGGTTTCTCAAAACCTGGATGCAGTAAATGACATCAACATGCATTTAAACAAACATTAATGGCACTTACATAGAGGTGTGTTTGTGAACGGAACGGTCCAATAACAAGACATTCTACTGATGATAAACATCACACAATTTAATCATAATGATTCTCTTTTTCATAAAAACACAGATTAAAAAATAAAAAAATAAAGAATAGAAATTCAATTTAAACAAAAACAATATTAAACAAAAATAAATAAATAAACAAAAATAAGAAAATTCTGATCGCTTTTTCACAAACACACAGATTAAATAAACTAAAATCTAAAACAAATACAAATCTAAATAAAAAACAAATATTAAATCATTTTTAAAATAAATAAAATGAGAAAATTCTGATCTTTTTCAAACACACAATAGATCAAATAAAAAATAATAAACAAACTAAAACAAATAAATAATAAAAATGTTAAGTTTTTAAAAAAAATAATACAATTAAAACAAAAACAATAAAAATGTACAATTATAAAAGAAAAACAATAAAAAATAAATAAAAAATAAGAAAACTCTGATATCTTTTTCATAAACACACAGATTAAAAAAAATCTAAAATAACAAATGTAAACAATTAAATAATAAAATGCAAACAAAAACAATTAAATAAAACAAAAAATAACAATTAAAAATAAAAGTAATAAGACAATTCTGATCTCTTTTTCAAAAACACACACAGATTAAATATATAAATTTAAAAAAAAAAAAAGAAAAAAAAATTTATGTATAAAAACCCTGATTGCGTACTGAATTACACTAGTGTGAGTGTTGAGTTAACACAGTAAACAATCAATGTAAGTTACAGTCTCCTCAGTTTCTACCAAACATGATAAACACGGGCGGGATACCGATCAATGTAACGTTACCGGTGTGTGGTACAGATCTCCTGGTGATGAAGCACATAGGGCTCTTCGAGCCGAGATTAACGCTAATTAAGAGTTAGTACCGTACGCGTAGATCCCGCGCAGCAGATCTTCCCTCAGGCCCATCGTGTCGAACGTCGGCGTCACATCCACCTCTTCGCTCGTCTCAAACTCGATTTTCGTCATGTCTTCCTCCTTCAGGAGCCTCTTCCTCACGGGAGCTGCGGCGGCGGCCATAATTATTACAGATTTTCGATGTAAATAACGAGTTGAAATATGAAAGCGCGTCGGTACGCGTCTGCAGGCCGAACGGAAGAGCCGCGTTTGTCGCAGCTGTGACGCACAAAGCAGGAGACGCGCGGTGACGTCATCCACACTGTCCCCGCCCACTACGCGTTCAACATCCATAAAAATCACAACAAGCGATGTCTGGAACTATAGCCATATATATTCCAAAAAACAACAACAAAATAACAAAAAAACAAACATGGTTACTACATTTTTAATATAAAAATACCATGGTTAATTTTAAGCTATTTTTATTTGTGTATACTTTCTTTTTATTTGTTTAGTTTTTATAACTGTACTGACTTAATAGTTTCATGTTTTTTTTAATTTTTAAAAAGAACTCAGAAAAAGATTCGAACTAAATCAAATGATTCGCGATCCGATTGGAGCACTTCGAACAGTGAGTCATTTGTTTAATTGACTCGGAGTTTCGAAAAGCTCCGTAACACCAGCTCAAAAAATTTGAATATCATGGAAAAGCTCTTTATTTTTTGGTAATTTAATTTTAAAAAGCACATTTCTTATATTCTTGATTCATTGCTCACAAACTTTTTGTTTTAATTCTGACGGTTTTGAATTACATTTTAGGAAAATAAAAAATTCATGCAACCACAATCATGGGAAAGACCACTGACTTGACAGTTGTCCAGAAGACCATAATCAACATGCTCCACAAGGAAGGAAGCCACAGAAGGTCTTTGCTGAATGGGCTGGCTGTTCACAGAGTGCTGTATCAAAACATATACAATATATCAAGTATTATATGCTCAGTTAGGGGCTGCATAACAATTGTATAAAAAAACAAACAAACAATTGCACCAACGACTACGATGTTCCGTTAAAGAGGTCACGCCGGGGGATAAAAAAGTTGTCTGATTCGGGTAAGCTAACCTTAACTAGCTATGTGTTTGCTCGCCTAACGTTAGATTTATGAAGTCCGTTCTATGAATACATTTAAGATCAGTAACAGGCAGTTAACAAAGTACAACGAATTTCCCATGATTACCATTGTCCACCTATTTATTTAATATTTACGGTAGTACAAGATATTATAGTACATTACAATAGCTCACATTAAGAGATTGCAGGTTATCAGGCCAGCTAGCTACATTTCTCATTCCCGGTGATGCAGTGGACAGCTGTGAGGGTGATCAGATCCACATGCCCCTGATCTTGCTGAAAGTCTCCAGAAGTTACCTGCTGTAATATATATTTTTATGAACCTTTACAGTGTCACCTGACATTACTTGCTGTAAATAGTTTTTATTTATTTATCTTAATTTGATCTTTTTTTATCTTTAATCTCTGATTTGAAGGAATAAGTCATGTCAAGTTTGCAAGTTAATTCCATCTTGGTTTATTACATATGGAAATTAAATGTTGAAATTGTACAGGATGGTCAGTAGGAGGTGTCTCTTGCTTCCTGAAAACAACAAACACTGATCAACAAATCACAAATTATTTTATACAACTTATATTAAATGATCCATGTTTTAAAAAACAAATCACAGTCTGTCTCTTGTTTAATAATTATGCATACCTGGATATACAGCGTTTTTCATTTCCAAGTTCCAGCCTCCTCCTTCTCTAATGTGTAAATGGTGGTTGCACGTTCAATTTTAAAAAGACGAAAAAACCCTCGCTGTGTAACAGTACACGACCCACTGTCTCACTTTGTAAATACTGGTAAGCCTCGGTACATTTTTTTTATTCATTTTTCCATGCTGCTCCATCAACTCCTTCTGACAGGGCAGTTAAATATATAGGTTAACTCTGGCCACCTCTTCATATCGTCTAACATTACCCACGTTAACAGCGAGGATGGATGGGACGATTTGAGACCATTTGATCGTCGTACGACGTTTTCATCGTGCTCCCAATTTATAACATCATTTCGCCAGTTATAGCTTGCTATAAACAATCTTACAACTACTGAACTAGTAACCGGACGTGCCGTCTGTTTAGCGGAAGTCGGATGACAAAATGCGGAAATGCGAAGTATTAAAAGTGGGCGGGGCGGAATAAGGTGAATAGTAGCGGCCGTGTGAATGACTCGCTCAATTGACTCGGTTCGTTCGATCAGCTTCTCTCCGTGCCTTCATACTGAACCAAATACACTCTGGCCTTGGATGATTATAATTTACTAAACCTAAATCCATAAAATAATTTTTGTTGCTTGTTGCTTTTTTGTAATAAACTTAAACTGAAATAAAATCTAACAAAAATGTTCCAAGGCTACATTTCTAGATTTTATTTAGTTTAACTTTATGCACTAAAATAAAAACCATATACGCACACACACATGCATATAATAAAATGACAAAAAAAAGTATTTAAAAAATAAATTACATTTTAAAATAATAATAAAAATATACTTTTATTCAGCTAGCTTCCATGACAACAATTTTTTATTTTTGTTATGAGTTGAAGCTGATCTCTGGTTGCGGTTCATACAAATTACAATTAATGGCAAAATAAACTGATTTTCCTGCTGACAAAAATTAGAAATAACGGACTTAAAACCATTTTTTGTTGGTGGAAATACTAACATTCTAAGACTTTTACACACACACATAATTAAATACGTAAATAAAGGTTATGGAAACTCAACTGGTTATACACAATTGTCCAGTCCTGAAACTGGAATTAAAATCCCCTTCCATTCCCAGCTGATTCCCATTCCGTGATCATGTGATCGGAGTTCTGACAGCTAAAGCACACTCGAGCTCGATCATGAAAGACAGACAGAAGCAAAGATCCGGCTCAAGACTCAGGTTTATTATTATGGGATGTTCCAGCGAGCCACAGGGTGATGTGAACACACGGTCTACTGGTCCTTCAGCTCCCTCAGACGCTTGATGGCAGATTTGACCGTGACGGCTGACGTGGTGCTGCGGGACAGAACGCACACATTAGACCATCGTTAATTAGACTGAGCTCTCGTTAAGGAGTCATGGGGTTCAGTCTCACTTGTACGTCCAGGCGCCTCCAGCTACGGTCTTCATGCAGGAGCCACAGTGCCAGATCCCTACAGCCTTCCTCTTCATCTTGGTCTGGACAGAGACAGAAACCTCAGCCTCACAGAACACTCGTCTCCTCATCCAAGCCAAGCCTGTGTGTGTGTGTGTGTGTCTCACCTTGCCGCAGAAGGAGCAGGTGTATTTGGCGTGCTGGCTGATCTCGATCTTCTTCACCATCTTCCTCAACGACGCTCCGTAACGAGTGCCATACTTCCCCACAATCCCCACCTTCTTGGTGCGCTTGGCCTGAGCGGGAAAACCAAACATTTCAATAAATCCAGAGTGTTTCATAATAGAGAGAGAGATGAGAACGAGGGGGTTGAGCTCCTGAACACTTTGAACGAGAGTCATGCGCATCACAGAAGCTTATTTACAACACAGCATATAAAATACAAATAAAAACTCACTTTGACTTTTCTCGTAATTGTAAGATATAAACTGAATCGAAAGGGAATTGTGAGAATGATAACTTTTATTAGTTTGACTCCAACATGACAGAAACAAGTTTCCTTAACTATAATGGAGAAAAATCATAAAAATAAGTATTTTCAATTTGTGAATTGAAAAAAAAGTGTCAAAACACACAGATTGAGTTGCAATTATTTTTTTTCAATAGCGAAAAAAACCTAACTTCCGCTAACATTAACAACGCATCTTCAGCATTTATTAAACTTGTTTCATGTTAATGCTTACTAATGCATTATTAAAATGTTGATGATAGCTAATGCACTGTGCACTGACAATGCAAGATTAATAAATACTGTAATAAATGTATTGTTCATGTTAATTAACTAATAGCACCTTGTTGTAAAATGTAACCCTTATTTCATTCTGTGACAGAAAAAAACTCTGAAAATAGCAATAAAAGTCTGATATTTGAGATAAACTCAGGATTACGAGGAAAAACAACCTGAACTTAACCACATCACTAACGATTTACTTGGTTTCTTGTATTCTAGTTTACGTAATCCGATTCTAAAACATAAATGCATTAGATTAAATTACATTTTAAACACTCGTAATCAGACTAGTTACTTTATGGATTACTTAGTCACAATTCTCCCCAATTCATATTTTAAATATTGCACCGCATCAACTAGCGATGAACATAATCATCAGAATTATAACCCAGAGGGTTATTTACTAGGGATGCACCGAATATTCGGCCACCGAAAATTTTCGGCCGAAAATGGCCAAAAAGTGCATTTTCGGTTTTCGGCCGAAACACTTTTATAACCGAAACAACACGGCCGAAATGTTATGATGACGCAAACAGAAACCGCGACCTGCACGTGCACCTGCATAGCGCAGACCACGAGCTCCCCGCGTCATTCACTTCACACCAGTGGGTCTTAATAGAGAACATTCTCTCTATTCTTATTCCTTTATTCGCAGCACTAAAGCGTCTCCTAACAAAGAGATTGAGACGGACCACGAAGTGAAAACAAAGAAAAGTACAGTCTTATAGAGTCTGTTAGCACACGTCTCACTGAGATCTTTTCGGATCCTCCGCACTTCATCGCGAATGTGCTTGATCCGCGTTATAAAGACCATTACTTGGACGCGGAAATATGGCAGAGCACACGAGAAATGCTCCAGGCCGCGCTGGATGCGGAGAACCCGCGTGGAGACGGAGAAGCGCCAAGCGCAGGAGACTGAGATCAGAGCGCAAAAAAAAAAAAGACTCGTCTCTGCATATATAATACACACACATATACATATACATGCATAATATCAGATTGTAGCCATATTTCTGCTAGATTTTTTGCTAGATTTCTGCTTTAATTTGATAAAAATGTTTATTTATGCCCTGGCCCTATTTAAATACACTCTCTCAAATATTTCTCAAATGTCAGGCAGATGACAAGCTCAACTGCTCAACAGCTAGATGGTTATCTGTCTGAAGTCCCCATCCCCAGAAGTGATAACAGTCTTGCCTACTGGAGAAGTAATGCACTTTCTAGTACTACAGAGAAAAATTTCAAATGCTCTTCACCTAAATGCACTTTTTATGAGAGAACAGTTCATTTTAAAACCTTTCTGCAGGCCAGTAGGCCTGTACATTATTATTTAATATACAGATGAGTGGGATTAAATTTTAGTTTGAATTTTATTTTATACTGTGCATTGTTGCAATGTGCTTAATAAATATTTGCATAATTTGTAATTATGCATTTTTATGTTTTTTTATAATTTATGTAATTGTAATTATCTTTGAAACTTTAATATTAATTTATGCAATTGCAATGTTTTAATTTTAGTAAAGTTAGTACACGGTCATAGCAATAAATGCAATGGTACTAATAATTGGGATAATTTCTTTCGGTGTTTCGGTTTCGGTTTTCGGCCTTGGTTTTCTCTTTTTCGGTTTTCGGTTTCGGCCAAGAATTTTCATTTCGGTGCATCCCTATTATTTACTGTATTTTCCGGACTATAAGTCGCACTTTTTTTTCATAGTTTGGCTGGTCCTGCGACTTATAGTCAGGTGCGACTTATTTATCAAAATTAATTTGACATGAACCAATAGAAAACATTACATAGAGCGCCCTCTCGCGGCTGTAGACGGTAATGTTTTCTCTTGGTTCTAAATAAATGCGACATAGTCCAGTGCGACTTTTATGTTTTTTTCCTCATCATGACGTATTTTTGGACTGATGCGACTTATACTCAGGTACGACTTATAGTCCGAAAAATACCCATCTATTTCAGTCTTTGAAAGGCTATTGCCTTCCAAACGCATTAAATTTCACATTTTCACCAACTTTTTAACATCTCTTTCAGCAGGTATATTTACTTGTAAAATAAGTATTTTAATAATTAAGCATCAGCTTTGATTGTTCGCGGTTCTCGGATGTTGGTAAATCGTCGCACGATACTAACTTACGTTACATTTTTTGACATGTAACGTTACGTTAATTTGAAATCATTAACGGACGACAATTACATTATTATTAATCAGCACATTAGGAGTTTACTGAGGGAAAAGTTGTAGTAAAGAGTCAGTTAACGGTGAGAATCTCTCCCTACAGGAATCAAAATCATGTTTTAAAACAGTTTCTAGCTCAATTCAGTCCCGGATCTCCACACAGTCTGCGTACGGTGTTATTACTGTCGAAAACAGCTTATCACGGGGTAAAAAACGCGGTTTGATCACGGATGTCGCGATTTAACTCAGTGTTTTGACTCTGACAGGAACGAGCACAACAAGGACGTTTAATGTCGATCTCATCGCGTGTGTGAACAAATACAGCACCGATGATGCTGAATCCCCTCATCCAAACATCGACTAACCAGAAGAGTGAGGTTTTTTGAAGGAGAAAGAGGAGATTAGAGAAGATTCGGCTCTCGGGACGAAACACTCACCATTGTAGCAGAAGAGCTGCGGGTCCAAAAGAGACCGAGCGACTGCGCATGCGCGGCTTACCAGCGCGGCCACTGACGCATTCTGGGATACCGGAGGACCAACTCCGCAGCGCAGAACACTCTTAATAATAATAATAATTGTTATAATAATAATAAGTTACAAATTTGTGTGCATGAATAACATAATTACTATGTATTGTGTTATTATTTCCTTAAATCACTTAAAAACAATAGTAAATTAATACATTTATTTATTATTATTCATATTATTTAAATTAATTATATTATTTGTAAAATAAAATAATTATAGAATTGAATTGATCATAGCGTATTATGTGTCAAATAACTTAATGTAATTATAATTAAAATAATCAATAACTAAAAGTCATGTTTTCTCTTTATGAATTTATAATGGTTTAGTAAAAGTATAATTACAAATATTAATAAAATAATTTAACTTCATTATATATAAATATATATATAGTAATATTACAAGTATTGTTTATATTAAAAAAATATTTTAGTTTCAGTAAAAACAAAAATAAATTTAAGTTTAAACTATGCACATATATTTAATTAGTAGCATTACTTACATATTGTTAAATTATTTATATTATTACTAGTATTATTTACCTTTATACAATTCATATTATATAATAAAATAATTGTATGATTTATGTAATATATATATATATACACTTATCTAACGTATGATATTATATTTATAATGTACAAATAAATATTTAAAATGTATACAATTTAACATGTCTCTATGAATTTATGCTGCTTAAGCAATATAATTCACATTCAAAATAAAACCATTCATTGTTAATCAGCAGGAAATCTATCGTTTTATTAATCACTGAAGCAAATCTTTACTTTATTATATTCATCTGTAAACATGAACTCAGGGTAAAAAAGGGCAGCATTTCTACAGGTCAGTTCAGAGAAGCTCAATAATTCAGTACAAACATGCAAACAAGCTAATTATAGAGAAAAAGATTCTTGTACACAAACTCGAAATATAAAGATGGACATAATGTGACGGGAGTATTACAACAGAAAAAGGAATAGATAGAAGACAAAGGCACGAACACAACATCTGTTCTGTCACATTTGCTCATGAATGTCAGGGTGTTAATAACGGTGTTTAATGATTGGCTCAGGTGTTTCGAGGGTTAATGACTCTTCTGGAGAGAGAGAGAGAGAGAGAGAGACAGAGAGAGACAGAGTGAGAGACAGAGAGAGAGAGAGAGAGAGAGAGAGAGAGAGAGAGACAGCAGCTGTTCAGAAGCCAGTCTCCACGCTGAGCGAGCGGCGCGTCACATGTTCGATCTCGCCCGTCACGTACTCGTTGAAATTGGTCTGATATTTGGCCAACATCTTGAGCATGGGACGCAGGTTCAGCCACCACTGCTCCTTCGGCATCCGGTGTCTGCACACACACACACACACACAACTCAGCGTCTGATGGAGAAGTGTGTTAGAAACAAGGTTCTTCGGCTCATTTATTTGATCAAAAATACTGTAAAAATAGTGAAATATTATTCTAAAGTAAAACATCTGTTTTCTGTGTGAATCTGTTAAAGTGTAATTTATTTCTGTGATGCTCCGCTGTATTTTCAGCATCATTCCTCCAGTCTTCAGTGTCACATGATCTTCAGAGATCATTGTAGTATGCTGACGAAGTACTAGTTTTATTTATCAAGGATTCATTAAATTGATCAGAAGTGACAGTTAAGACGTTCATAGTGTTACAGTGATTTCTATAGCTGTGAACTTTCTAATCATCTGTGAATAATGAAAAAATAAAATGCATGTTTCCACAAAAATATCATGCAGCACGACGGTTTCCAACATTGATAATCAGAAATGTCTCCAACAAGATGACACTGAAGACTGGAGGAATGATGCTGAAAATACAGCGGAGCATCACAGAAATACATGACACTTTAACACAGATTCACACAGAAAACAGATGTTTTACATTAGAATAATATTTTCCTATTTTTACAGTATTTCTGATCAAATAAACACAGCCTCAGTGAGCAGAAGAGGCTTCTTTCTGAAACATTACAAATTCAAATTAGTCCAGATTTCTGAGCATTAGTTATAAATGCAGTACATCATGCATTTTCAAACATAGCCATTATATTATTCTGAACATAAAATGCTATCTGTAAGCATGATATTATAATGAGCTCCTGGCTGTGGTTAATTATTCATGAGGCGAGTCATGTGACTCTTACTCGAAGTCTGTGTGTGCTTTGAGTTCGGTGACTGGGCTGAAGGACATCACTTTCTTCTTCATGCCGATCACACAAGCTGTATCTGGAGCGTTCGCAAACACACGGCCTGCGATTCACAAACATTACATTAGATCATTCATTCCTTCATTTCAATCTGTTTCAAGTTACACTTATTCAGATATATTAGTATTTGTTATAGAAATCCATCTGCAAAAAACACCAGTTAATTCTGGATTATACACATTAATTGGATTATATTTTAAACAGCGTGATTTTAGTATTATTTTTACTGTCATAATATTTAATAATATTTTTAGTTTTCATTTTTAGTTTACATTTTAGTATTTTTGTTGTGCTTTTATCATTTTTAGTTTTTTTTAATATTCATTTATATTTAAATCAGTTTTAGTAAATAAGTTCCGTGCTCGTGTCATTTTTATTCTTTTTTAATATTTCATTTATTTCAGTTTAAGTTCTAGTAATTTTATGTGATTGTATCATTTTTATATTAAAAAATATATATTTATATTTATCTTTCAATTAGATTTTTTTCAGTTTTAGTTTGTTAGGTTGTTTTAGAATTTTAGAAATATTTCTATTTAGCTCTCATTTTTATCTTTACTTTATTAACATTTTATTTTAGTTCTTAATATTTTTGTTTAGCTTTCGTTTATATTTTTCACAGTTAAAATTTTAGTTAATGTGTTTCATGTTTTTAATATTTATATTTAGCTTTAATTGAAATTTATTTCAGGTTTAGCTCTAGTATTTTTGGTATGTGCATTTATCATTTGAATTATTTAAAAACATTTTATTTAGCTTTTATATATATTTTTTCAGTTTTAGTTAACCGGTTACGTGTTTTTATCATTTTTATTAGTTTTGTTTATATATGTAGCTTTAAATTATATTTATTTCAGTTTAAGTTCCAGTAATTTGTGCTTTTATCATTTCCTTTTAATTTTTAAAAACATTTAACTTTCATTTATATTTTTCTCAGTTTTACATATTTTGTTAGGTTTTATCTTTTTTTTTTATATTTCTACTTAACTCATTTTTATACACATTTCAATTTTAGTATTTTTAGTTTTAGTAAATTTTAGTTGCCAGTTTTTTTTTTTTTTTTTTTTAGGTGTGTTTCTAATTCAATAATTGTATTTTATCTCAGCTTTAACTCAAGTTGTGGAGTGAATGTGTGTCTCACCCTGTCTGTACGTGTTGTTCATCTTCTCCGTGAGCCACAGAACTGACTTCACGCCCATTTTAGTGCCAAAGTTCCTGTCAAATGGAGTGGGAACGCCGCCCTGAACACACAAAACAACACATGACGCACTGATGAACTTCTAAGTCCATCTGATTGGTCGGGGCGCTGGTCACATGATCACTAGACGGGCGTCTCACCTGCTGCAGGTGACCCAGAACATTGACCCTGCAGTCGAAGATGCCTTTGCCCTCGGCGGAGTACAGATTGTGGATGAAGTCAGTGGTGTAGTGGTTGTTACACTTCTCATTCCTGCAGAGAAGACAACGATTAGTCAACCACAGCTACATGAAGCACAGAGAGAGTGATATACAGAGCCACATCCTGAATACCCTCACAGTGATGCATTGTGGGATGTTTTACCTCAACACTAGTCCCCTCTGAATATCGTTCTTCATTTTCTCCGTCAGATGCTCCACATTCATCTGAGAGGAAATGGAAGATAACAGCACAACAGTTTTCAACATTGATAATAATCAGAAATGTTTCTTGAGCAGTAAATCATCATATTTTCATGATTTCTGAAGATCATGTGACGCTGAAGACTGGAGGAATGATGCTGAAAATACAGCGGAGCATCACAGAAATAAATTACACTTTAACACAGATTCACACAGAAAACAGCTGCTTTACTTTAGAATAATATTTCACTATTTTTACTGTATTAATGATAAGAAGTGACTCTGTGGTAGGGCTGGACGATTAATCGAAAAGTAATCTAAACCGAAATTCATAACCTCTAACCGACGTAATTTTTAATTACAGTTTCTGTACCTGAAATTTAGTTTAGTTGTATTTATTTATGATAATGCTAATTGATTTGTTTGTTCCTATCTTATTACTGACTGTTTACTTGTCTTTAACACTTTAATATTTGACATTTATATTCATCTAGTTGCTTTTGCTATGGTATTTATTTAATCACAGGCAAAATTCCTCTTGCAGTGTTTTGTAGGCTGCTGATTTTTGCTCATGTTATTCAGCTGCAACAGAATGCTTTGTAAAAATGTTTGACTTTTGGAATCGAACTAGGAATCGATAGGAATCGGAATCGATAAAATTCGATAAACGATACCCAACCCTAGTAAGAAATGTTACGAACACAGATAAAATAACTGCTGATAGTCAATCATATTTACAGTACAAACCTTGTCAGTGAACTATGAGGGCAAAAAAATAAAACAGAAAACAAAATAATCGTTCAATAATCGTAATCGAGGTAAAATGTTCAATTAATCGAGGTTTTGATTTTAGGCCATAATCGTCCAGCCCTAGTCTGGTTGTGGTCTTGCCTCCAGCTCGTGGATGCTGAACGGCTCCTCATAGATGTAGACGGCGTCTGCTCCCACGGCGATGCCGGTGGTGGTTGCTAGGTAACCGCAGTATCCGCCCATGGTCTCCACGATGAAGACGCGGCGTTTGGTTCCAGACGCAGACTGCTTGATTTTGTCGCAGCTCTGAGCAGACCGACAGAAAGCTGATATCAGACTCAGGACTGACCCGTGATCAGGTGTGTGTCAGCGAGCGTCTCTCACCTCCATCGCGGCGTTCACAGCCGTGTCTGCTCCCAAACTGAAGTCTGTGCCCGGCACGTTGTTGCTGATGGTGGCGGGAATCACACACATGGCGATGCACAGTTCATCATAGCGGCCTCGAGCCTCAACCAGCTGCAGAACTCCCTCATACGCCTGCAGGATACACACACACGGTTACTACACACACACACACACTCACATACACTCTCTTGCACACACACGCACTCGCACACATTTGCACTTGCGCACTCTTGCACACACAGATGCACACGCACTCACTTTGGCACACTCACACACACACACACACAGATGCACATGTACTCTCACTTTCACACACACACACACACACTCTTTCACTTACACACACATGAGATTCAACTCTCTGTACCTCAAATCCACCAATCACCAGCAGCGACTGTATGTTGTATTTGCCGATATTGGCCACAATGTTCTCCATGCAGGAGTTGGGAAGAGTTCTGGGCAAATATAAATACACAAACGAATGCATGAATAAATTAATAAATAATAAATAAAAGCAATCCCAACCACTGGAAAAAGTCTGTTTAAAAGTGGTTTAATGACGATATAAAACACATTTTACTTTCAATAAAATGAAAAAAAAAAAAAATGAATATATTAAATTTCATATTTATTGTTTTAATATTTAACGTTTCCGTCATAGTTTTCCCTTTTCTTTTTCAATCTACTTTTTATTAATTTTTACTTAAATTTGAGTTATTTTAGTAGCTCAAGCTAAACTAAACGAACATTTTAATTGTTACCTGGTCAACCGTCTGAAATCATTTTTAAAAACATTCCGTTTAAGTTAACATTTATTTTATTCCTAATAATGAAACATTTTTTTAATTGGTTTTAACTTTAGTTTTACTTATAAATAACTCAAATAAAAAGAAATGAAAACCACTGAGTAATCATTCTGAAGGCATGATTGAACAGTATTTGATCTCTTCAAACTAATTTCAGCCATGCATCAGAATGTGTGTTTAATATGCAAATATGAGGAGTGAGATGGACCAATGAGACCGTACTGTGGGCGGGGCTACGCCGACTAACAGAGCGGACACAGAAACCAAGCAATTTCTGAAACGTCTTGCAGCATCTGTTGTCTGATTAGGACAAAGACATCATTGTGGATAAACTGATGTGCAGCTCGAGGCTCGTGATGTTAGGACACACAGAACTGACCGTTTGGTGCCCAGCAGAGATCCTCCCTGCCCAGTCCATCCAGCCACATCATGCCAGTGAACCTCAGTGACCTGCAGGAGTGAAGCAGAGCTCAGAGAAACCTCAGACACACACACACACACACACACACACACACGTGCCAGCGGGCCTCACCGCGTCTTTGGCCAGACCCTCGAAGCCATCATGGATGGTGTAAACCCTGTGACCCTGAGCGAGTCC
>NC_081792.1:29310711-29335711 GCF_963082965.1 Carassius carassius
GGGCTATGGCTTGATTAATGCACTGCTCATCTACACACTTTAAGGGCTCCCTGCAGTTTTCAGTCAAAATAAAAGTTCAATGAATTAACATTTAAAAAATGAAATGACAATTATTATAATACTAACATTTTTTTACAGTGAAATATAACAATAGCAGGGTTTCCCATACATTCATTAATTTGTAGCGGCCCGCCACAATATCAACGCTGACCGCCACGGATTGATTCTTAAACTATTTAATATGGGCACAATTGTATTTTATTGTAGAGCTGCGCGCTGCTTGCTCCCTCCCTCTCAAAAAAACAACAACAGAGGCACACACGACTAGCCCCTCCTCTTCGAACACGATCTGAATCAAAACATGAGCATGCGTTAGTTACGGATTGTTGCCGGTGCTTAATGCTTATTCCCCCAGCGAAGATTCCAGAATCAATCCGGAGTTGAATGGTTAGTAATGAACACTGTTGCTCAACATGACTCTGAGAAGTTAGTCTATGTTAAGCGCTGTCGCGTTTCCATTACAGATTCGCGCAAAACATTTGTGTTTTTTTTCTAAATATCGATAAACAACTATTGCGAAATGACGGCGTTTCCATTAACCGATGTTATGCGACTAAAATGTCATTCTTTCCCTCTCGCGATCAGTCCTTCCAAAAATCATGGCAACGGACGTTGGTAGGTTTATATATATCACAGCCACCAGACTAGACATTATATTATTATTATCTCCAGGTTCAGGTTGTGTGTGTGTGTGTGTGTCAGAGTCCGTGTGTGTCCACCTCCAGGTCCAGTTTAGTGTGTGTGTGAGCCTGTGAGTGTCTGAGTGTGTGTGTGTGAGTGTGTGTGTGAGTCTTTTTGAATGTTTGAGCCTCTGTTTGAGTGTGTCAGTAAGTTTGTGAGTTTGAGTGTGTGTGTGTGTCCATCTCCAGGTCCAGGTTTGTGTGTGTGAGCAAAATTTGCAACAAGAAGTCTGTGGAGCAGTCATAGCATAGAAAGTGTAGCAATGGCATAGCAATGTAGCAATAGCAATGTCTTTAAAGGGATAGCTCACCCAAAAATGAAAATTCTATCATCGTTTATTCACCCTCAAGTTGTTCCAAACCTATATGAGTTGCTTTGTTCTGCTGAACACAAAGGAAGATATTTGGAAGAATGTTTGTAACCAAACAGATCTCGGTCCCCATTGACTACCATAGTATATATTTTTTCCTACTATGAAAGTCAATGGGGACTGAGATCTGTTTGATTCTGTCATTCTTCCAAATATCTTCCTTTGTGTTCAACAGAACAAAGAAACTCATACAGGTTTGGAACAACTTGAGGGTGAATAAACGATGATAGAATTTTCATTTTTTTGGTGAACTATCCCTTTAAGGTATCTGACACTAAGGGTGTACTCACACTAGGCACGGTTGCCATGAACCGGGCCCGAGTACGATTGTAACCCCTCCCCACTCCCCCTCTGGCCTGCACTCACATAGGAGGGTTTCAGCATTCGTGCCGGAGCACGCTTACGTCATTATGGTGCGACGGTTTCGGGATAAACAGGAAGAGCGGCGCTCTCTGAACACAATGGAGTCCATCGCTCGGTTTTCTTTGTGGATAATTTTGTGTCGTTTGGTCCACGGTGGTCCACAGCCCTCTCACAGCCTTTTATTTTGTTAAACAGATGTGTCGCCTTAGTGGCGCGAAAATTTTCACGTAATCGTGCTGCTCGTATGAAGAGGTTTGCAAGGTACCAGCTGAGCTTTTGGAGCGTCGCAAAACCGTGACGCCACGCGTCCTGTTCCGTGCTCCAGCACGGTTAGCGCTCACACTGCATGCGAACCGCATCCGAGTCCAACTGAACCGTGCTCTGGCCCACCTCTTCCAAGCGGGCCAGGGCTGGCTAATCGAGCCGTGCCCGGGCATGGTACGGAGCACTCACACTAGTCAAACGAACCGCGCTTTGGTGGTCAAACGCACTCGGGCACGGTTCAAACTGGCTAGTGTGAGTACACCCTAAGTGTTGGCAATGGAAATGTGTACTTGTCACTAAAAATATACGATATATTTTTGATATATTTAACTTAATACCCATACTGATATAAATCACACACAAAAAATGTAGAAATTAATATATTTAATAATAATAATAAAATCAAAGGGATTTTCTTTTACTTTTTACAAATTTATAAATCGTTTTTTTTAATCATATATTAATACTGATAATAAAAAAAAAGCTGCAAAATTGTGCAGCTCCTGTGCCACAGTAATAATTCTTATCTTGGTTTTATTTAATAATTGTAATATTTTATACAGCAATCACAATATTTATGATAATGATTATTATTATAAGAAAAATGTATAGCCATATTTATATAATCACAACATTATGACCTAATTGTGCAGAAACCTACAAATCTCCAAATCTCTCACCTCTCCGAGTCGAGTGCACATGTGATCTTCCCATCCGTCCTCCGGCGGAGCCTCGGGGATGAAGAGCCAGTCAGCACCAGACGCCAGAGCGGACACCACCGCCAGATACCTGCAGAACCAGACCAGACCGGGTCAGACCGGATCGGATCAGACCAGACCAGACCAGACCGGATCAGACCAGACCGGATCAGACCAGACCAGACCAGACCAGACCGGATCAGACCAGACCGGATCGGATCGGATCGGAACAGACCAGACCAGACCGGATCAGACCAGACCGGATCAGACCAGACCGGATCAGACCAGACCGGATCGGATCGGATCGGAACAGACCAGACCAGACCGGATCGGACCAGACCGGATCAGACCAGACCGGATCAGACCAGACCAGACCGGATCAGACCAGACACTCTGTTGAAGAATAGAGCGGTTGAGAAGGTAGATTAGCTCAGCGATCGTGACGTACCCGCAGTGTCGTCCCATCACCTCCAGCACAAACGTCCTCTGATGACTGAAAACAACACAAACACACGAGTGAGAGCGGCTGCATGTCACAGTCTCTTCTGCTCAGCAAGGCTGCTTTTATTTGATCAAAAATACTGTCAAAATAAATAAAAACTTGACTGCTAGTGCAGTTCTGTACAGTAATCATTGTGTACAAAACGTCACAGATAATGCAAAGACTGCTCACAGACAGTGATTTGATGACTAGAGACTCTTGAGTACTAATCCACCAAGCTCTTAACTAACTGGTTATTAGACAACTAGTTAACCATACTGACCCACCTCTAGCACAAATGTTGGAGTTCAAATACAAGCCATTTTAAATTCTAATCATATTTATCTTTTTTTATGATTTGACCATGTAATGCTGCAGTACCTTTCAATCGTTTTCTGGTGAGAGTTAATTTTTGATTGTGTGTGTGTGTGTGTGTGTGTGTGTGTGAGACCTTTGTGCCGTGGTGCTGATTGCATCAATAACTTCCATGATGCGATGCAGAGCAGAATCAGCTCCGATCGTCATGTCGGTTCCACAGAAATCATTATCGATGGATCCCACCAGACCCACGATGTTGAGATGTGTGTGCTGCTGCGCCAGAGAGTCTGTGATCCGGCCTGAAACATACACACACACACACACACACACACATCAGCTTCTGTGCAGCACAAGAGCAGTTTGAGGCTCTTTTTGCATTGAAATGAGCATCCATTCTCTCTGTTGCTGCAGTGATGAGGGACACAGGAAGCTCTTGGCAGCTTCTAATGGAGAGCTAACAGACGCCCCATTGATGCTGCTGTACTGAAGCAAGAACTTTAAACCAGATCCAGCTCAAGTCCTGCAGACCACTGAACGAACTACAACTACATATACAATTGTTAACTGAAATCAAATTATTAAAATAATTACATTATTTACATTACAAAATAAAGACATTATTTCAGTTATTTGACATGCCAGCATTTCTCATTTTTGTTTTAGGTTGAACGGAAAATAACTATCTTAAGTTTTTTTTTTTTTTAAATACATTTAAAAAAAAAAAACTAAATGACAAAATAAAAACTAAATTTTTTAAACTAACTGTTTTTTTTTTAAACTGAAATAAATGAATTAAAAAAAAAGACATCTTAAATTCAATGACAAAAACCACAACACAATGACTTAAACTGAAAAAAAGACCAAAACAATCAAAAATACTGAAACTGGATATAACAACTGAAAATGACAAAAAAATTTTTAAAAAAAATGATAAAAAATGTTTTACTAAAACTGGAAATATCTGAACTGAAACAAAAAGTAAAAAAATAATAATAATAATAATAAAAACTACCAACACAAATAAATAAATAATAATAGAACCAATTAAAAATTAACTGGTCTAAAAGTAACTAAAAAACTAATAGGTTTATTTTAAAAACAAAATGTAAATAACTAGTAATAACTGAAATAAAAGAAAAAATTTATTTTATTATAAAAACAAAAAATTACACAAATGCCGAAAACACAACAAAACTCTTAAAACTATAATTTAATAAACAGTAAATAAAAATAGACATTTGAAAAAAAGAAAATTAACAACGACAACATAAAAATGATTAAGTCAAAGTAAATTCAAATGAATAATATTGAAAGCATGGTTCTGTATGAATGACAGTGTGTGTGTGTGTGTGTCTGGAGTGTGTGTGTGTGTGTACCTTGCTTCACGAGTTCAGCCAGCAGGTCGCTCCACTCGCTGCGGAAGATGTTGGCTCCGGTGAGGCTGCCGTCTCCTCCACACACACACAGGTTAGTGATGCGGCGCTGGAGCAGGTGAAACGCCGCGGACAGACGGCCCTCACGCGTGGTGAAGGCTTTACAGCGAGCGCTGCCGATGATGGTGCCACCCTGAACACAATCACACACATCAGCACACTTCAGATGAAGCTAATATAGCTTCAAGCACAGACGCTGCTGAGGGTCGCTGCTGTAATCTCCCATTTAATCTGCAGCTTTAATCTCAATCCTGTTTCCTGCTGATGAGACAAACACTCGTCTGAAATCACATCTGAACCTGAACCTGATTTGGACTTTTCAAAAGCTGAATTGTGATTGGAATACTGATATGGACATTTTCACAAAATGCAATTTTTAGTGATTAAATGTTTAAATGAGCTTAGTGAAAAAATTCCACTTAAAATGTTAGTTGAATTTAACTTAAAAAAAATGATTAGCTAGAATAATGCTATATTACTGCTACAAAATATAACACTCTTTTTTATTATTATTAATTGTCATAACATTTTTTATTTAGATTTTCTTTTGTTTCTGGGGTTCCACAGCCACGGAAACCTGCATTTGGAAAATAAATAAAACTATATATAAAATAAAACATCAAAATTACTAAAACCAAAATAAAGATTATACTAATAAAATAGATATAATATAAATAGATAAAAACAATAGACAAATGAAATATATTTAAAAGACAAAAAAAAACACAAATTTATTAAAACGTCAACTAAACGACGGAAAATATAAAAACAAGAACTAATTAAATATAATTAACTAGAAAAACGCTATATTACTGATACTAAAAATAACTCTTTTTAAATTAGGTAATTGTGATAACATTTTTTATTTTCTTCTATTTCTGGGTTTCCAAAGCCACGGAAACCAGCACTGTGCTTAATTAATTTGTGCATGTTATTCCAAATAAATATTTGTAAGAAATCAATAAAACATTTATATAAAAATAAAACATTAAAACTACTAAAACCGAAATAAAAATTATAATAGATATCTAATAAAAAAAATAGACAGTTGAAATTAAAAAAAAAGAAACATTTAAAAGACAAAAACAAAATATAAAAATAAAAACGAATTAAATAATATTAACTAGAAAAAACGCTAGATTACCTATACTAAAAATAACACTTTTTTTTTTCTTTTTTTTACGTTTTCTTTTTTGTCCCTGGGTCTCCACAGCCAGAAAATTTTTTTTTTATTTCCTCATGGAATGCTATATCTCTGAAGCACACAAGGCAGCACAACACACACCTGTGGCTATCAAGCAAACACACATGCATTAAATGGGACGCAGCCTCACCAGCTGAATGATGTTGGTGACGCTCTGCCAGTTGGCGAGTTTGATGTGATCTCCTCCATCCACCAGTCCTTGATAACCCTGGAGAAACACATGCATCAGGACGAGCGTGATTGTGACTCGGTGCATGCACAGAAACATCACTCACCTCATAAATCAGGTAGACTTTAGCACCCACGTAAATGCCCATGCGTGTTACCGCACGCACAGCAGCGTTCATTCCTGCAGGAAGCGGACACACACGTCATCATGCATCTCCACATCATCCTGAAAACAGCTTCTCACACTTCTGTTTAATGCACTGACTAAACACTAATGAGTTGACTGCCACATATGAAGCCACAACATGCAATACGGTTTTAAACCTGCAGAATTACTCCCGTCTCAGAAGTGCATGCGCACTAGATAGGGCTCATGAGCTTACATCACGGTCAGTGCATGCATTATTTATGCCCCAGATACTCACATCAGAAAAAAACAATGAGCTGGGATGTTTTTGAACGGTTATGTAAATGTTAGGACATCAACTGCATGTTTATGGAATGTTCTTGTAACATTATTAATATTTTATACAAGTAAAATATATATAGTGTATCTATAATGTTTATGTAAAATGCTATCAAGAGTAAAATTCTTGAAATATTATACATGATTGATAAACTACATTCTCGGGAGAAATGTTTTTTGACTGTTTGGGGTTTTAATGTTTAATCAATGAACGTTCAAAATGTTCCTCTAAACTAGAAAAAAAACTGTTTTTAAATTTCAGATGTTTAAAAAGCATTTAGGAATACTGTTTCCAGCATGGCTTTAAAATGGAATGTTCCTCTAACGTTCGCATGGATTTTAAAATTAAAAAAGCGCGTGATTTAAACGTCGGGAGAGCGTTCAAACGCAACGTTTTCCTCATGAAACAATGGAATGTTCCTTTAACGTTCGCATGACCAAGAAAAACATCCGAATGGGCGTTTAAACATTGAGAGAACGAAATAACGTTCTCCTAAACGTTCTTCGAGCATATTTCGTGACTCGTGTCATTTCCTCTCTTTAGGTCACACACACGGGATGTGTCTAAATGCACTGTATGCAGCACTTATGGGCTGCACATGTTCGAAAATCAGAGTATTTGTGCATCACAGACGCGTTTGAAGCGACTGTTGGCTGAAATGTCTCGGTTCTTCATGTAACGTTAACGTTCTTAGCTTTTCGCTGTTTAGTCGTGTTTATCGTTACCCTGCGCGTCTCCGCCGCTCGTCAGGACCGCGATGGCTTTCCCCGCGCCGCTCATCCGCAGCTTCTCGAAGTCCACATACATGATTGAAAACCGCAGATAAGAGCCTTTCTCTGCTGAAAATACACCGCTGTCCTGCGCGCTGACTCCCGTCAGAAGCTTCTACGTTCAACTCACGCAGCGCACGAAGTGTTTGTCGGCCGCGCGCGCTCGTTCGCACGTACGCGCGCGCTTTCCGCTCCGCCTCTCGTTTGTCCTGCGCGCTCCTGTGAGGAGCCTCGAGCTACACTTTTCTGGAAGTTATTGAACAATAATAATCAGAAGCAGTTTATTTTATGACATAATGGGTAATTGTTTTCTACAAACCATTAACTTTTTTATTAACTTGGTAGAAAAACAGAAAAGCTTTTCTGTCAACCATTAAATAAAAGACTGTGCGAGACAAATTATTGCAAACTAAAACCATTAAAAATATTGTTACTTGAAATAAAATAAAATAATGGCAACATTCATTATATTTCAGATATTTGTAAAGGTAATATTCCTCTTTTTCATTTAGTGTAATCTGATGTACTAAAATAAAAAATTAAAAAACTGAACAGAGGAACTGAAACACAAATTAAAGTTAAGAAAAATAGTAAATAGACATATATTAAAAAACGAATAAAAACGACAAAAACTAAATTATAAAAACTAAAAGTGGAAATAACTGAACAGAAGCATATAAAAAACTGACAATAAAAAACTATCAAAAACAAAAGAACTAGCAAAAATCAACTAAATCAACAATAAAGCTGGAAATATCTGAAAAATTTATGAAATAACTGAAATGAAAATAAAAGCTATAAATAGACATATTTAAAAAAAACAAAAAAAAACAAAATTATAAAAACAAACTGAGAATAAGTGTAAAAAGGAAATATATATATATATATAAATTTTTAAATATTAAACTAAATTACATTAAACATACAAACTGTACAAATATTGTTCAAAATATTAATACATTTTATAGTATATCAGTGATACTAGGCTAATTTCCAGATGATCTCTTCAGAAATGTTTTATTCAGGAATTTACTGTATTCACAGATGATCCTGTCCAGAAATCATACGGTACATTTCTTAATGCAGTCCATCACCTACTCTTCAGAATAATCTCTGCGGGACTTGAGCGGATGTTGTGAACGCGCTGCTGTCGTGGACGGCCGCGCATGCGCATCAGTGGACGCGCTCCGGGCCAATAATCGAAAGCTGAAGATAGATCAGCATGAAATGAAGGCGTGAACTGGTTCTGTCGCTGGACATAGCTTCAGAGCTGAAAGCGAGAGGAGATTCAACTGCTGGTGTGTTTTCTGCTGCTAGTCTGATGAAAATCACTGGTTTATTATCGTGAATATTCCCTGATTCGCTGTTTGAGATCTGCAGCGTGGATTTAATGATGATATTCACTGAATATTCTCTGATCTTTTATTCCTGTTTCGGGGGCTGCAACTTGACAATCATTTTCTTGTTTAATGTTTATACCTGTTTTTATACAGTCTATGGTTTATACACACACACACACACACACACACACACACACACACACATACTGTATATCATGACACTGAAGACTGGAGTAATGATGCTGAAATTCATCCTTGATCACAGAAGTAAATTACAGTTTACAATATATTCACTCAAAAATCAGTTATTTTACATTGTAATAATATTTCACCATTTTATATTTAATATTGATCAAATAAATAGTCGTGGTGAAATATATATATATATATATATATATATATATATATATATATATATATATATATATATATATATATATATATATATATATATATATACACACACACACACACACACAATAAATCAAATATATGGAATATAAACAATTCCTCTGCAAAGAAAATCAAATATATAATATTTAAATGTATTTTTATTTCAGTTGTTTATTTTTTTTTATAATTTATAAGGACAATAACCCTGATACGATATGTATGCATATATATTCTATAATTTTTTTGCAAATAACTATAGTTCATATGTGTGTATACAACATATATATATATATATATATATATATATATATATATATATATATATATATATATATATATATATATATATTTTTTTTTTTTTTTTTTTTTTTTTTTATATACATATATATATTTTTTTATATTTATATTTGTATACACACATAGGAACTATAGTTATTTGCAAAAAAAATGTATAATATACATATATATATATATGAAGAATATATATACATAAAATATATATATACATGTACACCTTTATCTTTATGTTTCAGATAAGTATTTACACTCAAGACTGCATATGAAACAATAGACCCAGAAGCTTTCACAGTCCTCCACTTGGGCGCTCTGCATCACCTGCCTGAGGGGAGCAGATCCAAATCTAAATACAAAGTGTGGGATGAATCACCCAAGATAGACAAAGACTTCCTGAGAACTTTCCTCTCACACAGAGCAGGCAAACCCAGCTGTACTCAGCCTGTGAACTTTGACCCTAAATTAACAATGCTCTGCAGCTGGGATCTACTTTTAACATTGAATCCATAAAACCAACAGATCATAGCAATAGCAAAAGTTAAAACAGTTTCAATAAAAAGATCTATAAAACAAATCTGGGGACTCTGAAGCCTACAAACAGTCTAGATATGATGTTCGCAAAAGCATTAAATCTGCCAAAGCATCCCACAGTCATAAACTGGAGACTTACTTTACTACTCATGACCCAAGGAAATTGTGGCAAGGCCTAGCTCACACAACAGACTACAAAAGCCAGACATCTGCAAACATCTCTGCATCTCTGTCTGATGAGCTCAACATCTTCTATGCACGTTTTGAAGCCCTGAACACAGAGCCCTGGACAACACTGGAAGTGACTCCTGAGGAGGGGGAACGGGCGCTGACGCTAACCCCCACACAGGTTTATAAATCACTGAGTAAAGTAAACTCACACAAGGCAGCAGGTCAGCATTCATTTTCAGCATTCAAAGTGTTGTACCAGCCTCCCTGGACCCATTACAGTTTGCTTACAGGACTAATAGATCAACAGAGGACGACATTTCATTTGCCCTTCACAAAATCCTAACTCACCTGGAAAATAAAGACAGCTATGCAAGACTGCTTTCATTGATTACAGTTCAGCATTCAATACTATCATCCCCTCAAAACTCATGAACAAGTTATTTAACCTGGGTCTGTCTTCTGCTCTGTGTAACTGGATACTGAGCTTCCTCACCAGTAGACCTCAACATGTTCGTCTCAGAAAACACTCCTCCATCACCATCATAATCAACACAGGCACACCCCAGGGCTGTGTACTCAGCCCGATGCTGTACACTCTTTTCACTCATGACTGTGTTGCTAGCCATCATAACATTTGCAGATGACACCACAGTCATTGGCCTGATCACTAACAATGATGAAACTTATTGACTTTTCTTTCTTTAATTAACATACAGGTTCTCTTTTCCTTTCTTTCATCTCTTTGTTTTTTAAGCTCTTATTATTTATATTTTGACTTAGTTTATTGTATTTTCTATATTTTTACAGACTTTGTTTTGCGTGTGTAAGTCATATAGGTTCCCATTATACCCTGTCATTCTCGAGAGGAGTGAGCAAAGGAAGAATTTCATTGTACTGTAGTACATATGACAATAAAGATCTTGAATCTTGAACTACCTTCTCAACTTCAGCAAACGTTCAGCTAAAAGAAGTGGTTGAAGAGTGTTGAAAAACGACGAAAACTCTACAAATAGGCTTTATCAATCTGCAAATATTCCTCTGTTTCCAAACTAGAATAAAAATCCATTCACGTTTCTTTAAAATCATGTGTATCAAATTGCCTAAAAATCATTAAATTAATTTGCTATCTCTCTCTTTTCTATCGAAGACTCAGTTTGAGTAATTCCAGTTAGTTCTTTATTGTTTGCACCAGCCACTGTCTTTATTCCTTTCCATGCTGACTGAATATTTCCCTTAATAAACTTCTCCTCCACCGATGCCTTATATTTCATTTGTGCCATCCTAATTTCTCATTTTACTTCATTATAAACCTGACACCTTTCCAAATCAGAACCTTGATATAAAGTTTCTTCTTATTTAAAACATGTTTCAATGATTTTGTCACCCAGGGCTTATTATTTGAGTACATTTTTACATTTTTCCTAGGTATCACAGACTCTTCACAAAAGTGCTGGAAATGTAAATCTCCCCCCAGAGAACATTTGCTAAAATCACCCGTAATAAAATGGGTGTCCACTGCCTTCTGATCATCAGACTTCAGGTGAATGTAAACCAATGAGATAAAAAGTTGCTGAACTTCTCTTGGCAAATAAAAAGGCCGGATAGATACAGTCAGTAGATCTATATCAGCGGTACACACTTTCTCACGCACAATCACTGTTTTTGCCCATCGATTGTTCACGTACAGTAAAAAACCTGAGACGTTTTGTGATCTCATATTAGAAAGGGCTTCAAAATATAGACTACTTTAAGATCAGTGTTACAAAAGGAAATATATGATGCTTTCTTTTGAGTTATTTTTGTTTCATGAGTAGCCTATAAAACTTTGCTAAAATAATTAAAAGATTAATAATACAATTTAGTTTTTCAGAAAAATATGGGTTTTGAATAACGTTAAGTGTTTTAGGCGAATTCACAGAAAACTTTCACTTTTTCTTCATTAAGGGCAGAAATGTTCAGTGTTATGAACACCAAATAAATAACATCAGCGGAAATGAACATATAAAATGAATGAGCACACAAAAAAGTAAGGTCACAAATGATAAATTTGCATTTATTTAAAATATGCTAATTATACAATCACAAGGTCACAAACAATCATTTTTAGTCAGCTTTACTCATTATGTTGTTTTAATCATTGTGACTCTCTTCTTTTACTTTTCTGAACTATTTGTTTTTGTTGATGTTTTTTATAAATAGTTACACATTCATGTGTAATTTACACATAACTTACATTAAACCATTTTTAATATATAACTTTCTCTCCTCAGAGCATCCAGTATAACTTACATGAGTTCTCTTAAAATCTCCAAGGGTTCACAGAGCAGCACGATGTAAGTATTTATTTATTTGACATTGAAATAACTGAAATGTTTTTCTGTTCTTTTTTTCTTTTATTATCTTCTGAGAAATCCTAGCCTTGCCGAACCTGTTACATGATGATCCTGCTGTGCTGGACTTTATATGATAAATGAGGTAAGTCTGAGTTTGTGCACGTGTGTATACATATATATAGTGTACACACACACATTACATACACTGTGTGTGTTATTGTAATAGACATTGTGCATTTAATTACTCCACAACCATTAATCAATTCACTGATATGACAAAAAATAGTCTTGAGCTTTGCTGACACCTAATGGACAAAGTTAGGTACTGCACCTAAACAAATCCTGAAAGCTCATTTTTGAAGATATCACTTTAAGATAAGTTTAACATGTTTTATAAAATGTGTTTGTATAAATATTTTGTCATAAACTAAAACCTCTATAAGATTTCTATTTCACTTTAACTTTTTTTCAACTCAACAATGAACTGCCAAGGTTGTTCCTTAAAATGAGGCCAAACTTATTTCTGTGCTCCAAAACTTCCAATTTTTAATGAAAGCTTTTTTTTGACTGACATTTTTGTCCTCTAAATACCTCCAAAAACAGCGACCAGAAATGTAAAGAAACAAAGTTGATTCTCAGGTTTTCCTAACAAGCAAACATTTTTTGTAAAATAACCCCAAAAACCACGAATGATGATTTTTTCTTTTAATGTGACTTAACAAAAAAAGAAGCCCAAAGTTGTGTAAAATACATGGTAAACATTTGTCGTTTTGTATAATTTTAATGAAGTGATAAAGACCTGGATAAAATCTGTCGTATGTTTTATTGGCATATATATATATATTATGTGATATTTATTGTGTATTGTGTTCTGCTGTCTCACTCCTTATAACAGAAAGATCACAGCCATCTCAGTTCTACAGACATTATCAGAGTTTTGTGTTTTTGGCAATTTCACTTTGTCAGCAAGAAAAATGTCAGAAATATTTATGAAAAGTTTAACAAAAATTCATTTACTGAACAAACATTATATTTACATCAAAAATATGTGATAAAATCATTAAGATTTAAAAAACTGAAAAACAAGTGATAATAGCATTCATTATTTTAATCTTGCATTTGATAATTGAGTAAATTCATTTATTATAACTGACAGGTGTGATGATCAGTGGGCTTGAGTTTTTACCTCCATCATTAAAGCATGGGCTAAAACATGGATAGAGTTTTTCAGTGAAAGACTGAGCAGTGAAAGAGTAGATATGAGAGCTGGACTCCACATCATAAAAGCAGACCAGACCCTCCTCATAATCCACAAACACACCGACCCGCTGCGGCTTCACTCTCAGAGACAGAGCGACAGAAGGACCAGCACCGGCTTTATATTCATCTCCATTCCTCAGCCACACAGTCCAGTATCCATCGCTGGGTCTCACTGTGATCTCTCCCTTCCTGTTAATGGATTCTCTGGCCACTCCTAAAGTCCATTTAGTCTTTCCCTTCACCTGCACCTCAAAATAAAATCTCCCTGAGGAGAATCCCTCCTTTCCCAAGACATAGACACATGGATCAAATCTCTCTGGTTTGTCTGGGAGTTTCTGTCTAATGTCTCCACATCTCACTTGTTTTCCATCATCAGACAGAATGAGATTAGGTTGAGCTGTATCAGGATCCAGAGTCACATCCACTGAGAAAACAGAGAATACAGATATTCTGTGATGCTGATGTTTTTAGTTAACCCAGTGTTTAATCAGATTGTAGTGCAGTAATGAAGCAGTGAGTGTATGAATGTAAACTAGTGTAGTGCAGACAGCACACTGTACCTGCATACTGCTGCATCCACTTCAGCTCTGTAGAGACTAATGACAAGAAAACAATCAGATCTGAAGCTTATATTTAAAGAACAGAGCACACTATCATGTTTCTATCTGATCAGTGTGTATTGATGTACCAGTTAGTGTGAGTTTCTCATCTATAGTGTCCTTCAGTTGAGTCAGATCTCTCCTCAGAGTCTCCAGACTCTCATGAGTCTTCATACTGATCTCAGGCCAGTTCCTGGTGTTTCTAGGGCTGCACAGGGATGAGTGAATCTACAGCAGGAGAGAGGAGAAATCCTTCAGCATGTCATATCCTGCATTATGATTGATCAGAGAGATCATGTTGACTGACCTGTAGGAGGTGGAGGTGATCTTCAGTGTGTGAGAGCTGCTCCAGCTCAGTGTTTCTCATCTTTAGCTCAGTGATCTCCTGCTCCAGCTCTTCAATCAGCTCTTGCTCCTGTTTCTCTGCTGCTTTCTGCTGCTCCTCCATCATCTCCAGCAGTTCAGTCTGATGTCTCTCAATGGAGCGGATGAGATCAGTGAAGAGCTCCACACGGACTGCTTTCTCCTTCTCTGTGTTTCTCTGCTCAACCAGGACAGGCAACAGATTATTAGCAGTGTTTGCTAACAGAAGAATCTGTGTAACTATTGCTCATACACTTTTATTCACACACACAGGCTACATGTGTTTTCAGAATCCCTCAAATGAAGTATTAAACTTCACTCTGCACCCTGGACGAGAGCAGAACAAGCCCTGGACATTTTAGTTCTTGTTTTATTGGCTGTTGCTGTATATTTGAGTCTGATAGTCATCCGTCATTCGTTTGATTGTTTGTTTATTTTGTTATTGTTATGTCTTCTCAATGTTTCTAAACATTGAAGTTTGTTGAAATGGTAAATATTTACATTTATTTTATTCTATTATTTTAAACTCACTTTTCTGACTTCTGCTGAGTGTTTGATGTCTTGAATCTTCTTGAATCTGTTCTGGATCATCAGCTGCACGTCTTTCTGTGTCTTCATCAGTTCAGTCTATAGAGAGAACAACACAGACACATTTATCATAACACAGATTAAACAATATGAAATAAAATCTGATTCCTCATGATATCAGTCCTTTAAAAGAATAATAACGTCTACCTTCTTCTCTTGACTCTCCTCTTCTATAGGAACAGTGTTGTGGTTCTTGTGGTCTGTCTCGGTGCAGAATGAACACACACATGTCTGATCATCTCTACAGAACAGATCCAGAGGTCTCTCGTGTTTCTGACATATATAGTCCTCCAGATTACTCACAGGATCCATCAGTTTGTGTTTCTTCAAACGTGTTACTCTCAAATGAGGCTCCAGGTGAGTTTCACAGTAAGAGCTCTGACACACCAGACACGACTTCAGCGCTTTCAGCTTTCTTTCCTCACAGAAGTCACACACAACTTCAGTTGTTTTCTCAGGACTTTTCTTCTTATAGTGATCTACGAGCTCTCGGAGTGTGGTATTAATCTTGAGATCAGGTCTTTGCTTGAATGTTTCTTTACAGTATGGACAGCTGCAGGTCTGGCTGTTGTCCCAGCACTTATTCAGACAGATCTTGCAGAAGTTGTGTCCACATGGAGTCGAGACTGGATCAGTGAACACATCCAGACATACAGAGCACTGAATCTCCTCAGACAGTGAACTCATGGAGGATGACATGACTGGAAAGAGACATTATTTAGGATTAGTGTGAACTCCTTCAATACTGTTTATGAAGAATCCCATGATGCACCTCATGAAGCTGGTTGAATGTAAAGAGTGTTTAGAGACAAAGAGTGCTGAAGAAACTCAAATATAAAGAGATCATGTACAGTCAGCTGGTTATTATTGTAAAATGAACCCAGACAAGCTGATCAGAACCTAAATGTGAAGCTCATTACATAACCTCTTACCTAAATAAATAAATATCTGTACAAGAATTATTCTTGTTAAAGTGAAATTATTTGATCTGCTTTACATTCCTGAGCTGTACATATTCAATATTATAAAAGAAAAGTCAAAGTCAAAGTGTTTTCTGTGTTATTGACTCACATGGAGGATTATGTTCAATACTCTGTCTCCTGGTTTTTCTTGCTGTTAGTGAAGATTCTGCCATTGTTCTTTCCCTCTTAAAACCTTTTAAAGAAAAATGATAGTTTAACTGGTTAAAATGTGAGAACTGATAGTGATGGAAACACAATCATTCGTTTGAAACAAAGTGAGAGACTCGTAAACTTACTGAGCAATCTGAACTATGACCTGCTGTTTAAAGAAAGTACAAAGTACAAGCTTTATATTTTCCAACAAACATATATATCTCCTTATCCAAAATTAGATTAATCTTTCCCCAAAATATATTAAATGATCATAAGTTATTGTGTAATGTAAAAGTGATTTTCAGCTGCAGTGAAGCAGGTTTGTGTTCAGTTTGTCTGCAGGTCATTTACTTCCTGTTTTATCTGTTTGTCTTTATGTCGCGTGACAAAATGACAGAAACACCAAACTTTGTTCAATCTAATGACATACTGTTAATACAATTCTGATATAATTTCAGTGCATTAAACAACTAAAGTATCGGAGTATTTGACACAATTAAACCTGCTTCTGTTCAACTCATTCCAGTCGGACATAAACTCTACTAAACCAGACCACTGCCATTAGAAACCTGTTCAGGACAATCTCTCTTATATTTCTATCACTCACCTGTGAGTATCAGATGTGTTCACAAGGGTCTCTGAACGACTCAATATTCAGTTGTTTAAAGAGTTCGATGGTTTCTGGCGTCCATGTTTTTGATCAAGTTAGTTTCACTTTCTCGGAGTCTCTCACTGAACTACAGTGATGTCAGAGCTGTTCAGGGTGTATTCTATGGAAAGCCAAATGGGTCAGAATTCACGTGCTTTTCACCTCCGTATCAATATTAAAACACCGTTTTCATAACGCCGTCAAATAAGTTACGCAAGATGCCACCATATGGCGTTCGGATGAGCTCATTAATATGACGTTATAATATGCACTTATGAGGTGTGATTTATTTGAGGTGTAATTTGTGATTGTTTTTTTTACTTTATGCGTCTGAATAATGTACGTGTGGATAAACGTCTGGATAATGTACGTGTGGATAAGCATACTTGTGAATAAGTGCATACATAATAATTTGGTTTTGTCCTATTTTGCCCCAAGAAAGGCTTTAAGGTTGTAATGATCATGATAACAGTACCTAAAGTACACATCTGTCTCCCCAGTGGCATAGTCTTGGTGTGCAGGATATGCAGGTGCATGTGGGCCCGGGCAGTTTGGAGGCATGCCGAGCTGGGGGGAACTTCTAATTAAAACAAGGGAACCAATAAAGCCCTGCATGGGCCCGGCCCTTGTTCAATATCTTATGATCACACTTAACACCGGAGTACCACAGGGCTGTGTGCTGAGCCCATTCCTCTACTCCCTCTACACCCACGACTGCAAGCCTGTGTATGGATCCAACTCCATCATCAAGTTTGCAGATGACACCACGGTGATTGGCCTCATCAGAGACAATGATGAGATGTCTACAGGGAGGAGGTACAGCACCTGGCCACATGCTGCGCTGACAATAACCTGCTCCTCAACAACAGCAAGACAAAGGAGCTCATTGTGGACTTCAGGAAGAAGAAAGGAAGCACGCACGATCCCATCCACACTAACGGGAAGGTGTGCGATCAAGAGCATCCTGACCAGTTGCATCACAAGTCTAAAATGGGAACTACTCAAGGCACAGCAGAGGGTGGTGAAAACTGCCAAACGCATCACAGAGACAACACTTCCTGCTATTGAGGACATCCTGAGGAAACACTGTTTACGTCGAGCTCGCAGCATTCTCAAGGACTTCTCTCACTCTGACCACAGACTGTTTAACCTCTTGCTCTCCGGGAGGTGCTTCAGAAGCCTCTGTTCAAGGACCAGCAGATTCAGGAACAGCTTTTTCCCTACAGCTGTCTTCTGGCTGAACTCTGCCCTCTGACCCTACCCCCCCCACTCCCCCCCCCACACACACACACAGAGACTCCTCACCCTTCCTCATCACTACATCTGATTAACAAAAAAAAATTGTTATTACTTGCACTACTGTCTGTTCATCGAGAACACTGAAATATTTTCCATGCACTTTACTGTCCATTGCACTAGTGTAAATGATGTTCATATGTTCATAGTTTCTGGCTATAGTGTATATACACTTTTACATAATCCATCTGTATAGTATGTTCATAGTACACCTATCTGTATATCATGCTGATAGTATTTCAAATCTGTAAATTATGTCCATAATACTGCCTTATTTGTATATTTATTGTACATTTGTAACATATTGTAGACACTGTATATTCTGTTTATCGCACTTCTGGTTAGATGTTAACTGCATTTCTTTGCCTTGTACCTTACATGTGCAATGAAAAAAAGTTTAATCTAATCTAATCTAATCTAATCTAATCTAATCTAACCTAATCTAATCTAACCTAATCTAATCTAATCTAAATTACCTCTTAGTTCTTCAATAATCCCTTATTAGTTATGTAGTAATAAAAGACTTCTTTATTAACACAGTGACTTACCGACACCTAGTGGCGATATTACTTTCATAAGTATCATAAAGTAGACCTATCATTTCATTTTGTCATTACATATTTCTGTGTTAAAAATGTTGTATTAAACATTAATCTCATTTCATTATACAGTAGTAATTGCTATGTAAAGGCATGTACAGCCGCCTGATCAGCATTAAACTGTAAACAGGCCTACTACATCTAAAATCAACTTCAGACGCAGCTTCTATCTCTGAAGGCTTAATTAATACTGATTTAATTATTACATGTATTCCAATTTAACATCATTTAAGAATTTAACATTAAGGATGACATACATACAAACCCGATTCCCAAAAAGTTGGGACGCTGTACAAACTGTGAGTAAAAAAGGAATGGAATAATTTACAAATCTGATAAACTTATATTTTATTCACAGTAGAATATAGATAATATATCAAATGTTGAAAGTGAGACATTTTGAAATGTCATGCCCAATATTGGCCCATTTTGGATTTGATGAGAGCTACACATTCCAAAAAAGTTGGGACAGGTAGCAATAAGAGGACGGAAAAGTGAAATGTACATGTAAGGAACAGCTGGAGTACCAATTTGCAACTTAATAGGTCAATTGGGAACATGATTGTGTATAAAAAGAGCCTCTCAGAGTGACAGTGTCTCTCAGAAGTCAAGATGGGCAGAGGATCAGCAATTCCCCCAATGCTGCGGCGTAAAATAGTGGAGCAATATCAGAAAAGGAGTTTCTCAGAAAACAATTTAAGAGTTTGAAGTTATCATCATCTTCAGTGCATAATATCATCCAAAGATTCAGAGAATCTTGAACAATCTCTGTGAGTAAGGGTCAAGGCCAGAAAACCAGACTGGATACCCGTGATCTTCAGCCCTTAGACAGCACTGCATCACATACAGGAATGATACTGTAATGGAAATCACAACATGGGCTCAGGAATACTTCCAGAAAACATTGTTGGTGAACATAATCCACCTTGCTATTCGCCCTTGCCGGCTAAAACTTTACAGGTCAAAAAAGAAGCCGTATCTAAACATGATCCAGAAGCGCAGGTGTTTTCTCTGGGCCAAGGCTCATTAAAAATGGACTGTGGCGAAGTGGAAAACTGTTCTGTAGTCAGACGAATCAAAATGTAAAGTTCTTTTTGGAAAACTGGGACGCCATGTCATCCGAACTAAAGAGGACAAGGACAACCCGAGTTGTTATCGTTGCTCAGTTCAGAAGCCTGCATCTCTGATGGTATGGGGTTGCATGAGTGTGTGTGGCATGGGCAGCTTACACATCTGGAAAGGCACCATCAATACTGAAAGGTATATCCAAGTTCTAGAACAACATATGCTCCCATCCAGACGTCTCTCTTTCAGGGAACACCTTGCATTTTCCAACATGACAATGCCAGACCACATACTGCATCAATTACAACATCATGGCTGCGTAGAAGAAGGATCCGGTACTGAAATGGCCAGCCTGCAGTCCAGATCTTTTTCGTTGCATCATAAAGAGGAAGACCTAATTGAGCAACTAAAAGCCTGTATTAGACAAGAATGGGACAACATTCCTGTTCCTAAACTTGAGCAACTTGTCTCCTCAGTCCCCAGACGTTTGCAGACTGTTATAAAAAGAAGAGGGGATGCTACACAGTGCTAAACATGGCCTTGTCCCAAGTTTTTTTGAGATGTGTTGATGCCATGAAATTTAAAATCAACTTATTTTTCCCTTAATATGATACCTTTACACTAACGAGTGGCGCCGATACAGGATGGCTGCCTCCGTGACGTGCTCTGCAGTTGTTTTTGTGTTTTTGTTAGTTTGTCCTGTCTTTAGTTATATTCCTGCAATCAGTTTCACCAGGGACGAATTGCTGGATATTCGGCAACACACATCTCCCGATATTTCACCGGTTTTCGACTATTCTGATGTTTTGCTGGACATTCTTGTCGGCGGAGCGGCTGCGCTGATCACACGCTTCAAGAGGACGCGCAGATGGGGAAAAAGAGCTGGCGCGCTCGTGAGACTCAGAAAACGCGGATTTCGAACGCCGTTGCCTAGCATCCATCTGGCAAATCTCCGCTCTCTACCCAACAAAACGGACGAACTGCTTCTGCTCTCTCGGACAAATAAAGATTCTCCCACTCTGCTGCTCTGTGTTTCACGGAAACTTGGCTGAATGACACCATACCGGACAGCGCGCTCCATCTGCCGGACTTTCAGCTGTTTAGAGCGGATCGCAACGCAGAATCAACGGGGAAATCGCGCGGCGGCGGGACATGCTTTTACATCAATGAACGGTGGTGTACAGATGTAACTGTGTTAAAGAAGACGTGCTGCTCAAATCTCGAAATGCTCTTCATTAACTGCAAGCCGTTCTATTCGCCGCGGGAGATTCATTCGTTCATTCTGGTTAGTGTTTACATCCCTCCTCAAGCGCACGTGAGCTCAGCTTTACAGAAACTCGCTGAGCAGATCACAGAGACAGAACAACAACACCCAGACTCTGTTTTAATCATTCTTGGGGACTTTAATAAAGCCAATCTCTCCCGTGAACTGCCAAAATACAGACAGCATGTTACTTGTCCCACAAGAGACAGTAATATATTGGATCACTGTTACACAACAATAAAGGATGCATTTCACTCTGTTCCACGAGCAGCTTTGGGACGTTCTGATCACCTTCTGGTTCATCTTATACCGACCTACAGGCAGAAACTAAAATCAGCTAAACCTGTATTAAGGACTGTAAAAAGATGGACTAATGAAGCAGAGCAGGATTTACAATCTTGTTTTGACCTCACTGACTGGAGTGTTTTTGAAGCTGCTGCCACCGATCTGGATGAACTCACAGAGACCGTAACATCATATATCAGTTTCTGTGAGGATATGTGTATTCCTACCAAGACTCAACTAAATTACAACAATGACAAACCGTGGTTCACTGCAAAACTCAGACAGCTCCGTCAGGCCAAAGAAGATGCTTACGTGAAGGGGGACAATGTCTTGTATAAACAGGCTAAATACACACTGGAAAGGGAGATCAAAGAGGCAAAGAGGAATTATTCTGAAAAAATAAGGACTCAGTTCACTTCGAACGACTCCGCATCAGTGTGGAGAAGCCTAAAGAAGATCACCAATTACAAGACACCACCCCCCAGCACTGTGGAAAATCAACGACTGGCAGACGATCTGAACGAGTTTTACTGCAGGTTTGAAAGAACACCCATCACCTGCCCTGAACACCTCTCCACACAACCATTCACACCAATAACAACTCCTGCAAACAACCCTGAACACCTCTCCAAACAAACGTTCACACCATTCACAGCTCCTGCAACCCACCCTGAACACCTCTCCAAACAACCGTTCACACCATTCACAGCTTCTGCATCCCCCCTCTCCCCCACACCTGCAATACAGATCAGCGAGGATGCGGTGCGCCAGGTCTTCCGGAAGCAGAAAAGGAAAAAAGCACCAGGCCCAGATTGTGTTACACCAGCCTGTCTGAAATCCTGTGCTGACCAGCTGGCCCCCATCTTCACACAGATCTTCAACAGATCGCTGGAACTGTGCGAAGTCCCTTCATGCTTCAAACGCTCCACCATCATCCCTATCCCAAAGAAATCCAAAATTACAGGACTAAATGACTACAGGCCTGTGGCTCTAACGTCTGTAGTCATGAAGTCATTTGAAAAACTGGTGCTGGCCCACCTGAAAGACATCACTGGACCCTTGCTGGATCCTTTTCAGTTTGCCTACAGAGCAAACAGGTCTGTGGACGATGCAGTAAACATCGGACTGCATTATGTTCTGCAACACCTAGACAGACCGGGGACCTATGTGAGGATCCTGTTTGTGGACTTCAGCTCTGCCTTCAACACGATCATCCCAAACCTCCTCCTGCCCAAACTAACTCAGCTCTCCGTGCCCCCCTCCGTCTGTCAGTGGATCAACAGCTTCCTGACAGACAGGCAGCAGCTAGTGAGGCTGGGAAAATACACATCCAGCACCCGTACAATCAGCACCGGAGCTCCCCAGGGCTGCGTTCTCTCCCCTCTGCTCTTCTCCCTGTACACTAATGACTGCACATCTAAGGACCCCTCTGTCAAGCTCCTGAAGTTTGCAGATGACACCACACTCATCAGCCTCATTCAGGACGGTGACGAGTCTGCTTACAGACAGGAGGTTAAAGAGCTGGCTGTCTGGTGCACTCTCAACAACCTGGAGCTTAACACACTCAAAACAGTGGAGATGATCGTGGACTTCAGGAGAAACCCCCCTGCACTCCCCCCACTCACCATCATGAACAGCACTGTGACTGCAGTGGAGTCATTCAGGTTCCTGGGCACCACTATCTCTCAGGACCTGAAGTGGGACATTCACATTGACTCCATTGTGAAAAAGGCCCAGCAGAGGTTGTACTTCCTTCGCCAGCTGAGGAAGTTTAACCTGCCACAGGATCTGCTGAAACAGTTCTACTCCACCATCATCGAATCCATCCTCTGCACTTCAGTAACTGTCTGGTTCAGCTCAGCTTCTAAATCTGACCTCAGAAGACTACAGAGGGTAGTCCGGACTGCTGAGCGAATTATCGGTACAACCCTCCCATCTATTCAAGAACTGTACTTATCCAGAGTGAGCAAAAGGGCTGTTAAAATCACTCTGGACCCCTCACATCCAGCACACTCCCTCTTTGAACTGTTGCCATCTGGTCGACGCTACAGAGCACTGAGCACCAGAACGACCAGACACAGGAACAGTTTCTTCCCTCAGGCAATCCATCTTATGAACAGCTGATAATAACTGTGGGACACACTACACTATTTATATTTATATACACTACACTTTTTATCCAACACACATACTTAGCGTACACGTAAATCTTTTGCACATAATATACATGTACATACATGGAACACACTATACTACTTATATTTATATTTATATACACTACACTTATTTATCCAACACACATACTTAGCGTACAGTTAAAACTTTTCCACATAATATACATGTACATACATAAATGCTCTTTTTAATATACCTGCCATACATTGTCAATTTGTATATTGTCAATCCTTACCCACCTATTTGTATTTTTTTGTATTTTTTATTCCTTATTGTGTTTTTTGTTCTGTCGCTGTTATGTTGCACTGCGGAGCTCTGTCACGAAAACAAATTCCTCGTATGTGTGAACATACCTGGCAATAAAGCTCATTCTGATTCTGATTCTTTTCTCAGTTTAAGCATTTGATATGTCATCTATGTTGTATTCTGAATAAAATTTTGAAATTTAATAACTTCCACATCATTGCATTCTGTTTTTATTCACAATGTCCCAAATGTTTTGGAATCTGGTTTTATATTTAGGCCTAATACGACATTCTGTTTAAATGGTTAATAAAAATGATTTACCCCTAATAGGAAAGAAAATGTCTGACACTGATAGAATCATTTCTGGTGAGTGCAGGTTTGAAGTAAATTAATTCCATTTTTCATTTATTTTATGTGAGAATTCTGCTGGCAGAATTTGGAAGAATACAAATCTTTAAAGCACAAAAATCTGCAATTATTTTAAAGTAATTAGTTATTTTCCTATCAATACATAGCTTTCTGCTCACTTGTTGCCAATTCAGACGAGATCTGATAAAGCCATGGATTTACAGTAGGCCTACTAAGTGTAGTTACTTCAACCCTGATACTACATCAATAATTTGATAACTGAAGAACGGCACACAGCAGTAGATAAGCTGAAGCTAGGTTTAGACATAACACAAGGAATACATTAATTTGTTTTATTTGTACAGATTGCAATGTAACTGTAAAATAATGTAAATATGTAACTTCGTAGTTCTGTGCATACAGTATTTGTTTAAATGTGCACTAGAACTGTTTGTAAGTGTGTATTGCTATTAGATCTTACATTTCAAAGTACATCTGTGCAATAAAGGTGTCCTACTCTATAAATTCAGTATGAAAGGGTGTAATATATTTAACTGATACAGTAATTGTCAGGTAAAATACTATTACAAACATTATTACAGTATGTCAACCATTGCCTTTTTAATTACATTGTTACATTTAAAATTGTCATATTGCAAAGCTAAATATATATTACATGCAGTATATATTATCCTAACTGCTAGTTTTTCATCCAACACTAGCTTTCTGTATTCTTTTTCAATTCTTTCTATTTGTTTCTTTGTTTTCTTTGTATTGTATGTGTGAATGTATTTATGAATGTGTGTGTG
>NC_081792.1:29338211-29354880 GCF_963082965.1 Carassius carassius
ATTCAGTCTTTCAGTTGATTCACCATTTCGGTTCATTAGACTTCTTTCAATTGATTTGATTTCATTTTCCAACTCCATAACAGTTTTTTTAAAACAATGATATGCATTTGCTGTATAATTTTGACAAAAAATCCTGATGTGTGCCTTTCCAACATCCCACCAATGCACAACATCATCAAAATCAGTCTTTTGCTCTCTCCATTTTGCCCAAAATAAATCAAAATTTTCACAAAAAGAAGCATCTTGCAGCAACTTTACATTAAAATGCCAATAATAACTGTGACGTCTTGTCTTTTGTAAGTTAAAACACAAATGGAAAACCCAACAGATTAACCTGAACTGCCAAAATTCGACCTTTTTCTATTTCTTCACTAGATACTAAGGTCATAGTAATTTTCTTTGAGAATAAGATGGCAACACCCCCTTTTGTATTAGAGCCATGACATGACCACTTTTTCCATTCATATTCATTAGCTGAGTCACTATGTGTCTCTTGTAAGAAAGTTATATCCATATCTTTATTTTCAATATATTCTCTCAACACTGCTCTTCTTTTACCATCCCTTCCTCCATTAATGTTAATTGTTCCCATCTTAATACTCCCCATCAATAAAAAGGAAAGATCAAGAAAGAAAAAAAGAAGGGGTAGCAAAGAAAAAGACAGAGTAAACACCCCAAGTGACTTCTTCATTAAGGAGTTATTAAACCTTTTTCAAGGGCCATTTTTCTTCTCAATTTCGTTACAATTTTTTTCAATCTAAATCTTTTTCTTCTACTTAATTCATCGTAACTTGCCGTCTGTTGAATTTTCACAGCTGATTGCAAAAAACTGTTTTGCATCAGGGAAAAATTCACTAATCTCAATAACTTTTCCAAATGTCGCATCTAAGAGATCATTAACCTCACTGACTGTATATAGCTGATCTTCACCAATTTGAGAAAGAATATCTGATGCTTCTGAAAAATGATCATCATCATCTTCATTGTAATCTTGTTCATCCGTAGCATCAGTTAACTGGGACAAAACATTCGGTCCAGTATCTTGTGCATCTTCTGTCACAACCTTTGGTAACTTAGCACGAAGCCCCTCTTCATCTCCACTATCACCAGCTCCTACACACACATTTTCTCTCTTTTCAGTACCACTACCAACTACACTTCCAGGTGAATTTCTCTTCTTCTGCTTACTCATCCCTTCACCTGCAGTTTCATCTTTGTTTTCCCCATCAATTATTGTTTTGTTTGGTTCTTCCCTAATCTCTACATTATCTCCAGTCTGTACACTAGGAATGACTTCAATCTCGTTTACATTGTTTTCCATGTGCGTGTTATTATGTGGGCAAGCGATCTTCTTATGCCCAACGTCACCGCAAACGTAACACTTCAAGTTCCCGGTGCTCGCGTAAATCATATATGATTTACACTCATGTTGGATTCGGAAAGAAATATCAAGCGACGGTTGATCAAGAAACAAACACATGATGCCTAAAAGGGCGGAAAAGAGAGAGAGAGAGAGAGAGAGACTACTGTTAGTGATGTTCCTCTGAAGGAGTATTGTTGTTTATGGTTTATATTTTCTCTTGAAGTCCACAAATAAAGACTCAGCTGTTATGAATCTGATTCTCCTCATTTATTTCTACTTAACCGCAAGTAATGTATAAGTATAAATTCTGGTCTGTATATGGAAAAACACACAAGGATGCTGGATTTATATTGTTATGTGGAACTGTTGACAGGAGGAACAAAGAGAGAAATTGCTTTAATGTGTGGCTGCTTTTACGGTTAAGAAAATTGGAAAGATATGCATTATTTGCATTGGATTCAAATTTTTCACACAAATTCAGTACTTTGAAAGACGACATTAATACGACACTATCGCTAATAGACAATATACCTGCTTTTCTTTGTTAATATGTGATTCTTCATCAGTGTTAAGAAGCTTTTTATTAATATTTTTTTTGTCTTCATGAGTAGTTTTTCATCTTTTTTTAAAATCTGAACTGAAGTGATGTACAGTAAAGTCGTCCTGGTGCAATATGAGGTTCAGTGATTTGGTCAAGAACATAAAAGTGAAAGAGAAACTCAAACATTATAGTCAGATTCTCTCTACAGGTTTGAAACATTATTGTATCCACAAACTCAGGCCAGCATTTTTAAATGGACCATAGAGAGCAACTCGGTCCTTCAAGCTGATCAAATGTAGAGGCGACTCAGTCAGTATACCAGAAAGACAAACTGAAAAGGAAAACCATCTTCATCTAAGTTCTAAACCTTAGTTTTATAATGTTTTAATGTTGTTTTAGTTGTTGTAATATCTTTATTTGTCCCTTTACAGGCCATTTATGCAGTATCAGACATCACCAACATACAAATTTATAAAAAAACAACACCACAATAATCAACCATAAACAACCTCGAGCATTTACAGAACAGTACACAGTTCTTCGTACACTATTTAAAAAACCAGTGTACACCTTTATGTTTCAGATAAGTATTTACACTCAAGACTGCATATGAAACAATAGACCCAGAAGCTTTCACAGTCCTCCACTTGGGCGCTCTGCATCACCTGCCTGAGGGGAGCAGATCCAAATCTAAATACAAAGTGTGGGATGAATCACCCAAGATAGACAAAGACTTCCTGAGAACTTTCCTCTCACACAGAGCAGGCAAACCCAGCTGTACTCAGCCTGTGAACTTTGACCCTAAATTAACAATGCTCTGCAGCTGGGATCTACTTTTAACATTGAATCCATAAAACCAACAGATCATAGCAATAGCAAAAGTTAAACAGTTTCAATAAAAAGTTATATATATATATAATAATATGAATATATGATGCTTTCTTTTGAGTTATTTTTGTTTCATGAGTAGCCTATAAAACTTTGCTTAAATAATTAAAAGATTAATAATACAATTTTGTTTTTCAGAAAAATATGGGATTTGAATAACGTTAAGTGTTTTAGGCGAATTCACAGAAAACTTTCACTTTTTCTTCATTAAGGGCAGAAATGTTCAGTGTTATGAACACCAAATAAATAACATCAGCGGAAATGAACATATAAAATGAATGAGCACACAAAAAAGTAAGGTCACAAATGATAAATTTGCATTTATTTAAAATATGCTAATTATACAATCACAAGGTCACAAACAATCATTTTTAGTCAGCTTTACTCATTATGTTGTTTTAATCATTGTGACTCTCTTCTTTTACTTTTCTGAACTATTTGTTTTTGTTGATGTTTTTTATAAATAGTTACACATTCATGTGTAATTTACACATAACTTACATTAAACCATTTTTAATATATAATTTTCTCTCCTCAGAGCATCCAGTATAACTTACATGAGTTCTCTTAAAATCTCGAAGGGTTCACAGAGCAGCACGATGTAAGTATTTATTTATTTGACATTGAAATAACTGAAATGTTTTTCTGTTCTTTTTTTCTTTTATTATCTTCTGAGAAATCCTAGCCTTGCCGAACCTGTTACATGATGATCCTGCTGTGCTGGACTTTATATGATAAATGAGGTAAGTCTGAGTTTGTGCACGTGTGTATACATATATATAGTGTACACACACACATTACATACACTGTGTGTGTGTTATTGTAATAGACATTGTGCATTTAATTACTCCACAACCATTAATCAATTCACTAATATGACAAAAAATAGTCTTGAGCTTTGCTGACACCTATAGGACAAAGTTAGGTACTGCACCTAAACAAATCCTGAAAGCGCATTTTTGAAGATATCACTTTAAGATAAGTTTAACATGTTTTATAAAATGTGTTTGTATAAAAATTTTGTCATAAACTAAAACCTCTATAAGATTTCTATTTCACTTTAACTTTTTTTCAACTCAACAATGAACTGCCAAGGTTGTTCCTTAAAATGAGGCCAAACTTATTTCTGTGCTCCAAAACTTCCAATTTTTAATGAAAGCTTTAATTTGACTGACATTTTTGTCCTCTAAATACCTCCAAAAACAGCGACCAGAAATGTAAAGAAACAAAGTTGATTCTCAGGTTTTCCTAACAAGCAAACATTTTTTGTAAAATAACCCCAAAAACCACGAATGATGATTTTTTTTTTTTAATGTGACTTAACAAAAAAAGAAGCCCAAAGTTGTGTAAAATACATGGTAAACATTTGTCGTTTTGTATAATTTTAATGAAGTGATAAAGACCTGGATAAAATCTGTCGTATGTTTTATTGGCATATATATATATTATGTGATATTTATTGTGTATTGTGTTCTGCTGTCTCACTCCTTATAACAGAAAGATCACAGCCATCTCAGTTCTACAGACATTATCAGAGTTTTGTGTTTTTTTTGGCAATTTCACTTTGTCAGCAAGAAAAATGTCAGAAATATTTATGAAAAGTTTAACAAAAATTCATTTACTGAACAAACATTATATTTACATCAAAAATATGTGATAAAATCATTAAGATTTAAAAACTGAAAAACAAATGATAATAGCATTCATTATTTTAATCTTGCATTTGATAATTGAGTAAATTCATTTATTATAACTGACAGGTGTGATGATCAGTGGGCTTGAGTTTTTACCTCCATCATTAAGGCATGGGCTAAAAAATGGATAGAGTTTTTCAGTGAAAGACTGAGCAGTGAAAGAGTAGATATGAGAGCTGGACTCCACATCATAAAAGGAGACCAGACCCTCCTCATAATCCACAAACACACCGACCCGCTGCGGCTTCACTCTCAGAGACAGAGAGACAGAAGGACCAGCACCGGCTTTATATTCATCTCCATTCCTCAGAAACACAGTCCACTGACCATCACTGGGACTCACTGTGATCTGTCCCTTCCTGTTAATGGATTCTCTGGCCACTCCTAAATCCCATTCAGTCTTTTCCTTCACCTGCACCTCAAAATAAAATCTCCCTGAGGAGAATCCCTCCTTTCCCACGACAATTAGATATCTATCAAATCTCTCTGGTTTGTCTGGGAGTTTCTGTGTAATGTCTCCATGTCTCACTTGTTTTCCATCATCAGACAGAATGAGATTAGGATGAGCTGTATCAGGATCCAGAGTCACATCCACTGAGAAAACAGAGAATACAGATATTCTGTGATGCTGATGTTTTTAGTTAACCCAGTGTTTAATCAGATTGTAGTGCAGTAATGAAGCAGTGAGTGTATGAATGTAAACTAGTGTAGTGCAGACAGCACACTGTACCTGCATACTGCTGCATCCACTTCAGCTCTGTAGAGACTAATGACAAGAAAACAATCAGATCTGAAGCTTATATTTAAAGAACAGAGCACACTATCATGTTTCTATCTGATAAGTGTGTATTGATGTACCAGTTAGTGTGAGTTTCTCATCTATAGTGTCCTTCAGTTGAGTCAGAGCTCTCCTCAGAGTCTCCAGACTCTCATGAGTCTTCATACTGATCTCAGGCCAGTTCCTGGTGTTTCTAGAGCTGCACAGGGATGAGTGAATCTACAGCAGGAGAGAGGAGAAATCCTTCAGCATGTCATATCCTGCATTATGATTGATCAGAGAGATCATGTTGACTGACCTGTAGGAGGTGGAGGTGATCTTCAGTGTGTGAGAGCTGCTCCAGCTCAGTGTTTCTCATCTTTAGCTCAGTGATCTCCTGCTCCAGCTCTTCAATCAGCTCTTGCTCCTGTTTCTCTGCTGCTTTCTGCTGCTCCTCCATCATCTCCAGCAGTTCAGTCTGATGTCTCTCAATGGAGCGGATGAGATCAGTGAAGAGCTCCACACGGACTGCTTTCTCCTTCTCTGTGTTTCTCTGCTCAACCAGGACAGGCAACAGATTATTAGCAGTGTTTGCTAACAGAAGAATCTGTGTAACTATTGCTCATACAGTTTTATTCACACACACAGGCTACATGTGTTTTCAGAATCCCTCAAATGAAGTATTAAACTTCACTCTGCACCCTGGACGAGAGCAGAACAAGCCCTGGACATTTTAGTTCTTGTTTTATTGGCTGTTGCTGTATATTTGAGTCTGATAGTCATCCGTCATTCGTTTGATTGTTTGTTTATTTTGTTATTGTCATGTCTTGTCAATGTTTCTAAACATTGAAGTTTGTTGAAATGGTAAATATTTACATTTATTTTATTCTATTATTTTAAACTCACTTTTCTGACTTCTGCTGAGTGTTTGATGTCTTGAATCTTCTTGAATCTGTTCTGGATCATCAGCTGCACGTCTTTCTGTGTCTTCATCAGTTCAGTCTATAGAGAGAACAACACAGACACATTTATCATAACACAGATTAAACTCACAACATGAAATAAAATCTGATTCCTCATGATATCAGTCCTTTAAAAGAATAATAACGTCTACCTTCTTCTCTTGACTCTCCTCTTCTATAGGAACAGTGTTGTGGTTCTTGTGGTCTGTCTCGGTGCAGATTGAACACACACATGTCTGATCATCTCTACAGAACAGATCCAGAGGTCTCTCGTGTTTCTGACATATATAGTCCTTCAGATTACTCACAGGATCCATCAGTTTGTGTTTCTTCAAACCTGTTACTCTCAAATGAGGCTCCAGGTGAGTTTCACAGTAAGAGCTCTGACACACCAGACACGACTTCAGCGCTTTCAGCTTTCTTTCCTCACAGAAGTCACACACAACTTCAGTTGTTTTCTCAGGACTTTTCTTCTTACAGTGATCTACGAGCTCTCGGAGTGTGGTATTAATCTTGAGATCAGGTCTTTGCTTGAATGTTTCTTTACAGTATGGACAGCTGCAGGTCTGGCTGTTGTCCCAGCACTTATTCAGACAGATCTTGCAGAAGTTGTGTCCACATGGAGTCGTGACTGGATCAGTGAACACATCCAGACATACAGAGCACTGAATCTCCTCAGACAGTGAACTCATGGAGGATGACATTGCTGGAAAGAGACATTATTTAGGATTAGTGTGAACTCCTTCAATACTGTTTATGAAGAATCCCATGATGCACCTCATGAAGCTGGTTGAATGTAAAGAGTGTTTAGAGACAAAGAGTGCTGAAGAAACTCAAATATAAAGAGATCATGTACAGTCAGCTGGTTATTATTGTAAAATGAACCCAGACAAGCTGATCAGAACCTAAATGTGAAGCTCATTACATAACCACTTACCTAATTAAATAAATATATGTACAAGAATTATTCTTGTTAAACTGAAATTATTTGATCTGCTTTACATTCCTGAACAGTACATATTTAATATTATAAAAGAAAAGTCAAAGTCAAAGTGTTTTTCTGGGTTATTGACTCACATGGATATTCATGTTCAAAACTCTGTCTCCTGGTTTTTCTCGCTGTTAGTGAAGATTCTGCCATTGTTCTTTCCCTCTTAAAGCCTTTTAAAGAAAAATGATAGTTTAACTGGTTAAAATGTGAGAACTGATAGTGATGGAAACACAATCATTCGTTTGAAACAAAGTGAGAGACTCGTAAACTTACTGAGCAATCTGAACTATGACCTGCTGTTTAAAGAAAGTACAAAGTACAAGCTTTATATTTTCATATATAACATATATATCTCCTTATCCAAAATTAGATTAATCTTTCCCCAAAATATATTATATGATCATAAGTTATTGTGTAATGTAAAAGTGATTTTCAGCTGCAGTGAAGCAGGTTTGTGTTCAGTTTGTCTGCAGGTCATTTACTTATCTGTTTGTCTTTATGTCGCGTGACAAAATGACAGAAACACCAAACTTTGTTCAATCTAATGACATACTGTTAATACAATTCTGATATAATTTCAGTGCATTAAACAACTAAAGTATCTGAGTATTTGACACAATTAAACCTGCTTCTGTTCAACTCATTCCAGTCGGACATAAACCCTACTAAACCAGACCACTGCCATTAGAAACCTGTTCAGGACAATCTCTCTTATATTTCTATCACTCACCTGTGAGTATCAGATGTGTTCACAAGGGTCTCTGAACGACTCAATATTCAGTTGTTTAAAGAGTTCGATGGTTTCTGGCGTCCATGTTGTTGATCAAGTTAGTTTCACTTTCTCGGAGTCTCTCACTGAACTACAGTGATGTCAGAGCTGTTCAGGGTGTATTCTATGGAAAGCCAAATGGGTCAGAATTCACGTGCTTTTCACCACCGTATCAATATTAAAACACCGTTTTCATAACGCCGTCAAATAAGTTACGCAAGATGCCACCATATGGCGTTCGGATGAGCTCATTAATATGACGTTATAACATGCACTTATGAGGTGTGATTTATTTGAGGTGTAATTTGTGATTTTTTTTTTTTACTTTATGCGTCTGAATAATGTACGTGTGGATAAACGTCTGGATAATGTACGCGTGGATAAGCATACTTGTGAATAAGTGCATACATAATAATTTGGTTTTGTCCTATTTTGCCCCAAGCAAGGCTTTAAGGTTGTAATGATCATGATAACAGTACCTAAAGTACACATCTGTCTCCCCAGTGGCATAGTCTTGGTGTGCAGGATATGCAGGTGCATGTGGGCCCGGGCAGTTTGGAGGCATGCCGAGCTGGGGGGAACTTCTAATTAAAACAAGGGAACCAATAAAGCCCTGCATGGGCCCGGCCCTTGTTCAATATCTTATGATCACACTTAACACCGGAGTACCACAGGGCTGTGTGCTGAGCCCATTCCTCTACTCCCTCTACACCCATGACTGCAAGCCTGTGTATGGATCCAACTCCATCATCAAGTTTGCAGATGACACCACGGTGATTGGCCTCATCAGAGACAATGATGAGATGTCTACAGGGAGGAGGTACAGCACCTGGCCACATGCTGCGCTGACAATAACCTGCTCCTCAACAACAGCAAGACAAAGGAGCTCATTGTGGACTTCAGGAAGAAGAAAGGAAGCATGCACGACCCCATCCACACTAACGGGATGGCTGTTGAATGTGTCTCCAGCTTCAAGTTCCTGGGAACCACCATCTCGGAGGAGTTGTTCTGGACCACAAACACCTCCAGCCTGGTCAAGAAAGCTCACCAGCACCTCTTCTTCCTCAGGACACTGATGAAGAACCATCTGTCTTCAGCCATCCTGGTGAACTTCTATCAGTGTGCGATCGAGAGCATCCTGACCAGTTGCATCACAGTCTGGTATGGGAACTGCTTAGTTGATGACCACAAGGCACTGCAGAGGTTGGTGAAAACTGCCAAACGCATCACAGAGACAACACTTCCTGCTATTGAGGACATCCAGAGGAAACACTGTTTACGTCGAGCTCGCAGCATTCTGAAGGACTCCTCTCACCCTGACCACAGACTGTTTAACCTCTTGCTCTCCGGGAGGTGCTTCAGAAGCCTCTGTTCAAGGACCAGCAGATTCAGGAACAGCTTTTTCCCTACAGCTGTCTTCTTGCTGAACTCTGCCCTCTGACCCCCCCCCCCCCCCCCCCCACACACACACACACACAGAGACTCCTCACCCTTCCTCATCACTACATCTGATTTACAAAAAAAACAACAACAACAGTAAACTTGTTATTACTTGCACTACTGTCTGTTCATCGAGAACACTGAAATATTTTCCATGCACTTTACTGTCCATTGCACTAGTGTAAATGATGTTCATATGTTCATAGTTTCTGGCTATAGTGTATATACACTTTTACATAATCCATCTGTATAGTATGTTCATAGTACACCTATCTGTATATCATGCTGATAGTATTTCAAATCTGTAAATTATGTCCATAATACTGCCTTATTTGTATATTTATTGTACATTTGCAACATACTGTAGACACTGTATATTCTGTACTCACTGTATATTCACAAGTCTGATCTAATCTAATATTTATTTTTGTTTCTTGATTAAGTTAATTTAGAAAAATGTTTGTAACATTTTGTGTTTGGTAAATTCTAGTTTTTGTTTATTAAAGGAACGAGTAAACGGCAGACAGTGAGTTGAGCATTATGTTTGATCAATCGTATATTCTTCTCAAACCAACACGACTTAATACAGACATAATACACAGTTCATGCATTTCACAGCATTCATTTAAACATTTAACCTAGATAAATGAGCGCTGTTAAGTGCATATACAATCCTTTGTTCGGAGAGTGAGAGCTTTGCAGGACATGGAGGCGTCAGCTTGCTTTTAAAAAAAAATTATTTTAATGGCAGTAAAAACGTAAAAATACGCCGTCATTTTTACTCATAAAGGTAAGAGTATGCATCATTCGGAACTGCAAATGGTCTACTTGTATTTGTGTGCACTCACAATATCAACTAAACCTTATGCTTTTTGTAAAATAAGGAAAACAAACAGGCCCGGGTTTCCATATAACGATTGGTCTTATTGCTTAAGAGCATTTTCTACGAGTAATTTTACAATAATTTGTTATTGTTTCACGTGCTTTTCGCAAAAATGCACTTAACACAGTCGCATGTAGCTGTGCTTTAAGTGCTGCTTAGGAGTCGCTGTCCGTTTGTCAAGTGCTGAAATGTCACATTATAGAATGACTCTTAATTGTAGTACACGATCGTTTATTGACATTAACCTGCGTTCCAGACAGACAACTTGGATATAATAACTATAATACAATACTATTATATTATAGTCTATAATATTATACTTTACATAATAATATATAATAAACTTTAATTGTTAAACTTTATATGTTAGCCTGAATACACTGTAAGTCGCTTTGGATAAAAGTATAGAGAGAGAGAGAGAGAGAGACAGAGAGAGAGAGGGGGAGAGGGAGAGAGAGAGGGAGAGAGAGAGACAGAGAGAGAGAGAGAGAGAGACAGAGAGAGAGAGAGAGAGAGACAGAGAGAGAGAGGGGGAGAGAGAGAGAGAGAGAGAGAGAGGGAGAGAGAGAGAGAGACAGAGAGAGAGAGAGAGGGAGAGAGAGAGAGAGACAGAGAGAGAGACAGAGAGAGAGAGAGGGAGAGAGAGAGAGAGAGAGAGAGAGAGAGAGAGAGAGAGAGAGACAGAGAGAGAGAGAGAGAGGGAGAGAGGGAGAGAGAGAGAGAGAGAGAGAATTGAATTTTAACAAAACTTTTATTACAAATACATCTCACAGTACAATTAAATTACACTGTGCATAAATATTAAGAGCACCCTCAACTCACAATAAATGTGTAAAAAACAAATCACCTTCAGATACAGAACACAAAGCCTTGTTGCAACACCAAATACCTTCAAAGGTAATGAGATCATCCATTTGCTTGTAATAAGCAAAATCAATCAATATTCTTGCTTTCACCATGTTTAAAAACATTGCTACTACATTCTGTCCCAAATTTTGCTCAACTTTCTTTTTTCTACTTATATAAATAGCCAATTTTGCTTGGCCTAAAACACAATTTAACAACTGACATACAAATCTGTTTTTCAACACATATTTAAAACCCAAAATAAATAACACAGTAGAAAAAGTTTCATTACACCTCTGAAAAATGACTCCTAAAAGCAAAAATAAAGGCTCTAATCTTGCACATTTTACGAAAACATGAAAGATGGTTTCTCTTTCAGTGCAAAAAGGACATTGAGCATCAACCTCAGGATTTAAAACAGAAATAAAAGCATTGACGGCGACAGCGCCATGAAGAATTCTCCACTGTAAGTCACCTGTCTTTTTTGTCAACGGTGGTTTATAAAGTGCTCTCCACTCAGGTTTTCTGTCTACATTCAAATAAAAAAAATCACGCCATGGAGTATCAATTTTCTTACTTAACAATCTTTTGTTAAAAATAACAACACAATACTTATACAAACTTCTGCCAGAACAAGAAAAGAAATCTACACACAGAGATTGAACAGTTTTTAAAAACACTCCGGCAACCTCTTCTAGATTCGGTGAAAGAAACAGACAAGGAAAAGAGTCTTCAGGATCTGGTTCACAGCGACCATCACCATACTCAGCCAACAAAAGTCTTTCCGTTGCATTAAGGAGCATCTGCCACTTCACCAATAGTTGTGCAACTAGACGGGTTGATCGAATCTCCAGATGTTGAGCCGTTGCTTCATCATTCATGAAATCCATTCCTGATACTTCCAGTAACTGTCCCAAAGTGATGATTGTACTGTCAGCGAGTGTCTTGTTAAGTCCTGGGTACAGTCCACTGACAGACAAATCCAGACGTGCTCCGCGGATTAAAGGCTCTTCTAACAGCCAATGAAGTGACTCTGAATCCTCTGTTTTTTTAAAAACAAAAAGACTCCACACCTTAAAGAGGTTCCTATAAAAAACTGGTAATCCAGAAGTGTTCAATTTCAGTGGGTCGAGTAAAAAAAGAGTTTTATCTAGTCCCAGATTCTCAAGTTTACGTAAAAATCACATATGCAACAGCACACCATCTACATTCAGCTGAACCAAGAAGAAGTTTTTGAATGAATTGCAACCGAAAAGTTGCTACTCTACTTTGAAGATGAATTAAGCCCTGTCCACCCTCCTCCTTAGGCAAGAATAACACATTCTGTGGGATCCAATGCAATTTATCCCAGAAGAAGTCTACTAAAATTGCCTGGATTTTTACTAACAGATGCGATGGAGGGTCAATACATGCAACCCTATGCCATATTGAAGAAGCAACTAAATTATTTATAATTAATATACGCCCTCTATATGACATTTTTGGAATTAACCATCTCCATTTATCCAGGCGGCCTTTCACTCTTTCAATGACTCCTTCCCAATTCTTTTGCACTGTTAACTCATCACCAAAATACACTCCTAAGTATTTAAAACCTGATTTTCCCCAAACTAACCCTTTAGGGAGATCTGGTTTCCCACCTGCCCACTCACCTAAAAGTAAGGTTTCACTTTTACTCCAGTTTACACTGGCAGAAGATAACCCTTTAAAAGCTTTAAGTAAACCTGACAAAACTTGGATGTCACTTTGCCTACTAATCATAATTATGACATCGTCAGCATAAGCTGACAATGTAAGATTCTTTACACAGTTTGGCAAACATAAACCATAAAGTTTGACCCGTATTTGCTGTAAAAGTGGCTCTATTGCCAAAGAGTAGAGCATACCAGACTATGAACCTCTATGAACTTTAAAAGGAGCACATAAACCACCGTTCACTTTCAGAATACTCTCAACGCCACTGTAAAGAACTTTAATACAATTTATACAATTTTGACAAAACCCAAAAGCCTCTAAAACTCTCCACAAATAGCGATGTTCAACACGGTCAAATGCTTTCTCCTGGTCTAATGAGATTAACCCACAGTCTAGATTCACCATCTTGGAGACCTCTAAAATATCCCGAATCAAAGAAACATTGTCAAATATTGACCTACCAGGAACACAGTAGGTCTGGTCAGGGTGGATGACACCATCCATCGCTCCTGCTAGCCTATAAGCCAAGGTTTTCGAGAGCAGTTTGTAATCGCTACAGAGTAGCGAAACGGGCCGCCAGCTCTTTATGTCCGTAAGGTCTTCTTTCTTGGGCAGGAGGGTAAGCACTGCTCTACGGCAGCTCAAGCTTTCATTCAATACCTCCAGAAGGTCTTCTCTCAGTTCTGACCAGAAGGACTTATAAAAGTCTACTGGTAGGCCGTCAATGCCCGGCGCCTTTCCAGACTCCATTCCTTGTAGAGCCTTGTACATTTCGCCCATGCTCAAAGCACCAGAGATCTCAGCATTGACTTCCTCAGACACCTGGGGTAAGTCGCTGAAAAAATCGCTGTCGTTCCTGTATTCTGGCCCAAGTTCGTTTTTATACAGGTTTTCATAGAACACAACTGCTCTCTTGCGAATGTCCGCAAAGTCTGTCAATAAACCTCCAGACTCAGAGCGCAGAGCATGGATGACTCTGCTCTGACCGTTCTTCTTCTCCAGGATAAAAAAGAACTTGGATGGAGCATCCATTTGGTCCACACTCTGGAACCTTGACCTGAGCAGAGCCCCCTGTGTTTTGATGTTCAATAAATCAGCCAACTGTGTCCTTTTCTTTGACAATGAATCTAAATACCTCTGGCCATCAGTTGACTCAGCTAACTCTAGAAGTTTTAAAATGTCAGTCTCCAAGGTGTTCATAATCAAACTAGTCTCTCTAGTGACGTTTTGAGTATACAGCAAACAAAATTTTTTATTTGGGCTTTCCCAAAATCCCACCACTGTCGTAGAGACTTTTTTTTTTCACAAATATGTTTATTATAATTTTCAATTTAAGGACAAAACACATAACACACACATAAGAAATAAAATAAAGACCCTCCCCCCATCCTAAAACCCACCCTTCACTCAATTACAACAAAATTATTTTCTACAAATCACAGTCTTTTACAAGGCGTAAAAAGGGCCACCAAATGTCTTTAAAGTCCTCCAGTTTTCCTTTGGCAATATATGTCAGTTTCTCCAGCGCCAAATTACTGGACATCAGTTTGATCCACTGTTTCACTCCAGGTTTTTCTGTGTCCTTCCATTTCAAAGCAATAACATAGTTCGCCTGCACCAGGCAAAAGTTTACAAGTTTCTTGTTCTTTGTATTGCATTTGAAGCTATTTGGAAAAATGTGTAATATACAGAGTTTACCATCTAAGGGCATTTTACATTCAATTAGATCAGAAATTAGTGCACAGATTTGCTTCCAAAAGATTTGAAGTTCCTCGCATTGCCACATACAATGATATAGTGTCCCCTTTTCTTTACCACATTTGACACAATCATCTGGTATATTAGGGTTGAAATGATGGAGTTTCACTGGTGTGATGTACATCCTGAACAACCACTTGTACTGTACTAATCGGAATCTTGTGTTGATAGTTTGTTTTTGTGCAAGAATACAGGAGTTATTCCACTCCTCAACTGAAATGTTTGTTTCCATATCAGATCTCCAAGCTTGTAAATATGAAAGGCTACTTTCTTTTGAGGCTGCAATTAAAATATTATAAAATTTGGAAAGTAAGCCCCTACTGTGATGGTGGTTAATAGCCATATTCTCTATGGTGGATAGTGGGGGTTGCACAGTCGACTTCAATAAATTAGTAATAAAACTTCTGACCTGAAGATACTTTAAAAAATGTTTCTTAGGCAAGTCGTATTTGTTTGTCAACTGTTCAAAAGACATTAGAACTCCATCATTGTACAAGTCCCCTAATTTACACACACCTTTATTCATCCACATTTTAAAGCCCATATCCGCGCGTGCAGGTTTAAATGTAACATTGCCCCAAATGGGTGACAGAGTTGAAAGCTTAGACTCCTCATTCAAAGCAACATGTGCTTGGTGCCAGATCGAAACAGTGTTTCTGACAATTGGATTTTTTGTGTTTTTTAGCAGCTGTTTAGTTTCAGCTGAGTAAATATAGGATTTTAATGGCAATTCTATTGTGTTGTTTTCAATTTGTATCCAAGAAGGAATATCCTTACGTGAAAAATACGAAGTAGCGGCACATAATTGAGCTGCCCAGTAGTACAGCTTCATGTTAGGCAGTCCAAGCCCCCCTCGGTCGAAAGGTAAATATAGAAGAGAAAGTCGTAACCTGGGCCGTTTATTATTCCATATGAATTTGGTAAAGTTTTTATTTAATGATGAAAACAAAGAGGCAGGAATATGTAGGGGAATAGATTGAAAAAGATATAGAAACTTTGGAAGAATCAACATTTTTATAATATTAATGCGACCTATCATGGAGATTGGCATCGTGTCCCATCTCTCTAATGATTCTAAAACCTTTTGAACTAGAGGGTCATAACGGATAGAAACAATTTTCTTTATGTCCAGGTTAACCTGGATTCCCAAATAGGTAAAACCTTCATAGGTGCAGGTAAATTGTGTTTGGATAGGAGGGTTGTTTTTGTTCAGAAATAATAGGGAGCTTTTCTTCTGGTTAATTTTGTATCCAGAGAAATGGCCAAAAGTCTGTAAAATATTTCCCACTGCATGAACTGACTTCTCCAAGTTAGTTAAAAATAAAACAATATCTTCCGCAAAAAGGGATAACCGATGTTCCGTTTGTCGTATTTTTATCCCAGTCAGCTCGTGGGAGTTGCGTATAGCCATAGCAAGTGGCTCAATGGCAAAAAGAAACAACAGCGGGCTAAGGGGACAGAACTCTGTATAACGTAAAAATAAAAACGTAAAAATACGCCGTCATTTTTACTCATAAAGGTAAGAGTATGCATCATTCGGAACTGCAAATGGTCTACTTGTATTTGTGTGCACAATATCAACAAATCCTTTTGTAAAATAAGGAAAACAAACAGGCCCGGGTTTCCATATAACGATTGGTCTTATTGCTTAAGAGCATTTTCTACGAGTAATTTTACAATAATTTGTTATTGTTTCACGTGCTTTTCGCAAAAATGCACTTAACACAGTCGCATGTAAGCTGTGCTTTAAGTGCTGCTTAGGAGTCGCTGTCCGTTTGTCAAGTGCTGAAATGTCACATTATAGAATGACTCTTAATTGTAGTACACGATCGTTTATTGACGTTAACCTGCGTTCCAGACAGACAACTTGGATATAATGACTATAATACAATACTATTATATTATAGTCTATAATATTATACTTTACATAATAATATATAATAAACTTTAATTGTTAAACTTTATATGTTAGCCTGAATACACTGTAAGTCGCTTTGGATAAAAGTATAGAGAGAGAGAGAGAGAGAGAGAGAGACAGAGAGAGAGAGAGAGAGAGAGAGAGAGAGAGAGAGAGAGCAGAGA
>NC_081792.1:29355080-29360080 GCF_963082965.1 Carassius carassius
TTCCTCTCTCTCTCTCTCTCTCTCTGTGTGTGTGTGTTTATCTTCCTCTCTCTCTTTCTCTCTCTCTCTCTCTCTCTCTCTCTCTCTCTCTCTCTCTCTCTCTCTCTCTCTCTCTCTCTGTGTGTGTGTTTATCTTCCTCTCTCTCTCTCTTTCTCTCTGTCTCTCTGTGTGTGTGTGTGTGTGTTTATCTTCCTCTCTCTCTCTCTGTGTGTGTGTGTTTATCTTCCTCTCTCTCTCTCTCTCTCTCTGTGTGTGTGTTTATCTTCCTCTCTCTCTCTCTTTCTCTCTGTCTCTCTGTGTGTGTGTGTGTGTGTTTATCTTCCTCTCTCTCTCTCTGTGTGTGTGTGTTTATCTTCCTCTCTCTCTCTCTCTCTCTCTCTCTCTCTCTCTCTCTCTCTCTCTCTCTGTGTGTGTGTTTATCTTCCTCTCTTTCTCTCTCTCTCTCTCTCTCTCTCTCTCTGTGTGTGTGTTTATCTTCCTCTCTCTCTCTCTCTCTCTCTCTCTCTCTCTCTCTCTCTCTCTCTCTGTGTGTGTGTTTATCTTCCTCTCTCTCTCTCTCTTTCTCTCTGTCTCTCTGTCTCTCTGTGTGTGTGTGTGTGTGTGTTTATCTTCCTCTCTCTCTCTCTCTTTCTCTCTGTCTCTCTGTCTCTCTGTGTGTGTGTGTGTGTGTGTTTATCTTCCTCTCTCTCTCTCTGTGTGTGTGTGTTTATCTTCCTCTCTCTCTCTCTCTCTCTCTCTCTCTCTCTCTGTGTGTGTGTTTATCTTCCTCTCTCTCTCTCTCTCTCTCTCTCTCTCTCTCTCTCTCTGTGTGTGTGTTTATCTTCCTCTCTCTCTCTCTCTCTCTCTCTCTCTCTCTCTCTCTCTCTCTCTCTCTCTCTCTCTGTGTGTGTGTTTATCTTCCTCTCTCTCTCTCTCTCTCTCTCTCTCTGTGTGTGTGTTTATCTTCCTCTCTCTCTCTCTCTTTCTCTCTCTCTCTCTCTCTCTCTCTCTCTGTGTGTGTGTTTATCTTCCTCTCTCTCTCTCTCTCTGTGTGTGTGTTTATCTTCCTCTCTCTCTCTCTCTCTCTCTCTCTCTGTGTGTGTGTTTATCTTCCTCTCTCTCTCTCTCTCTCTCTCTCTCTGTGTGTGTGTTTATCTTCCTCTCTCTCTCTCTCTTTCTCTCTCTCTCTCTCTCTCTCTCTCTCTGTGTGTGTGTTTATCTTCCTCTCTCTCTCTCTCTCTGTGTGTGTGTTTATCTTCCTCTCTCTCTCTCTCTTTCTCTCTCTCTCTCTCTCTCTCTCTGTGTGTGTGTTTATCTTCCTCTCTCTCTCTCTCTCTCTCTCTCTGTCTCTCTGTCTCTCTGTGTGTGTGTGTGTGTGTTTATCTTCCTCTCTCTCTCTCAGGCGAGTCTCTTCCCTGCTGCTCTCGTGTACTTTGGCTCAGACGTGAGGACAGGTTTGTTAACATCTCTTTTATCGTCTGTCCAAACCAATGACTGCGTTACTGGAAGAACAGAATGCATTCTGGGTAATGGGAGCGTTGTGCCCTACTGGTCATCTGATCGATCTGCTCCACTCACACACTTACTGAGACTGTTCTGGTGTGAAGTGTGTTTCTGTATGAATATCATTCATCATTCATGTCCTGTGTGTGTGTGTGTGTGATTCCACAGACGGTTACTTGCGCTCTGATCTTCTGGACGTCAGTGTCTCCGCCCTACAGGCTGATGAGCTCATTGCAGGGTGAATATTTCACTGGATTTCTACCTTTTTTCCTTCTGTTGAACTGTCAGAAATCAATAATCATGGGTTAAAAATGTATTTGTTTCTGATGTGTTTAATGCTGTGTGAAGAGGATGTTATTTCTCATCTCAAATATTAAACTGATGCTGGAAGTCTATAAGAACTGCAGCCGGTCAGGAGGTCGTGACCTCTGACCTCAGTCAATCACATGAAAGGGGTCAGAGAGACGAAACACTAGTGTTAGCTGTCTTCCTGTTCCTGTGTGGATCCATCACGCGTGTTCTTCCTGTGCTCCAGCTGTGTGCCACGCTCTCCTCCTGCTGAAGAAGACCTGTCGTCCGCTCCAGAGTCATGTGACTCCTCCAACCAGCGGGGGGCGATGGAGGACGGTGGTGACACACAGACAGCAGCGGTCAGACCAGAGAAGACCGACCCCGGGAAAGTGCCAAAATGGCTCAAACTGCCAGGTGTGTTCAGGAGCTTATTGCATGTTTCCTCACAGGTTTGAACACCACTAGAGAGCGTACGGACACTACTGTTCAGATGTTTCTGAAAACAGTGTGTTCTGCTCACCAAGGCTGCGTTTATTTGATAAAACAGTAATATTGTGAAAAATGACAACATTCTGAATTTATCTTGCAGTTCTGACGTTCTATTTAGAAATCTGACTTTATATTAAAATACAGACTATCTCACAATCAAAATCTCACAATTCTGACTTTTTATTGAAATTTTCCCTTTATTTTTAAAAATTTTATTTTTGAAATTATGACTTTGTATTTCTAAATTCAGACTTTAAATCTTGCACTTCTGACTTTATATTGAAATTTTAACTTTAAAACTCAAAAATCTGACTTTATATTTAGAAATTCTGACTTTATATTTAGAAATTCTGACTATATTGAAATTCTAACTTTATTTTGAAATTTTGACCATGTCTCACAAGTTGTTTTGCAATTGATTTTTTATTGAAATTCTGGCTTTATATTTTGAAATTCTGACTTTATATTTTGAAATTCTGACTTTATTTTGAAATTCTGGCTTTATATTTTGAAATTCTGACTTTATATTTTGAAATTCTGACTTTATTTTGAAATTCTGACTTTATTTTGAAATTCTGACTTTATATTGAAATTCTGACTTTATATTTTGAAATTCTGACTTTATTTTGAAATTCTGACTTTATTTTGAAATTCTGGCTTTATATTTTGAAATTCTGGCTTTATATTTTGAAATTCTGGCTTTATATTTTGAAATTCTGACTTTATTTTGAAATTCTGACTTTATATTGAAATTCTGACTTTATATTTTGAAATTCTGACTTTATTTAGAAATTCTGACTTTATATTGAAATTCTGACTTTATATTGAAATTCTGACTTTATTTTGAAATTCTGACTTTATATTGAAATTCTGACTTTATATTGAAATTATAACTTTATTTTGAAATTCTGACTTTATTTTTTGAAATTCTGACTTTATTTTGAAATTCTGACTTTATTTTGAAATTTTGACTTTATTTTGAAATTATAACTTTATATTGAAATTCTGACTTTATTGTGAAATTCTGACTTTATTTTGAAATTCTGACTTTATATTGAAATTCTGACTTTATTGTGAAATTCTGACTTTATTTTGAAATTATAACTTTATATTGAAATTCTGACTTTATTTTGAAATTCTGACTTTATATTTTTAAGTTCTGACTTTATATCATGAAATTCTGACTTTTATCTTAGAATAGTGAAAATTATTTAAAAAAAAAAAGAGTTGCAATTATATATTGTTATTTTTCTATCCCATGGTGAAAACAGGCTTCCATAGTTTAATATAGGAAATATGGTCATTTACGTTTTTCTCTTTTTTTTTTTACTGTTGTTGTTTACTGTATGTTTTCAGGTAAGAAGTGAGGTTTGATCGATGCAGGAGGACGAGAGAGTTCAGATTCTCCTTCAATAGTTTGACTGTAATTCATGCAAACCTTCATCAAATAAAAACACGATGATAATTGCCAGTCGAGTACTTCTCTTTATTTCTGACATCATCTGTTCCTGATGATAATTCTGAAACAAAGGTTAACAAAAACAGCATAGACATTAAAAGGGGGGGGGGGGGGGGTACAAAACAAAATTTTAAAACTTTACCAAATTACTAAAATATTAAATTAAAACCTAAATAAAATAACATAATAAATGAGATATTAAATTACGAAAACAATAAAAAAGTAACATCATTTCTAAAACTTAAACTTGAATTATAATGAAAGCTGAAAATATAAAAATAGAAGCTATTTAAAATGTTTATATTTTGTTTATACATGTTTATTTATTTAATATGCAAGCAAACAAAATTAAGCTAAAAGACCATCACCAGGGGGGGTTGAAAATTATTTTTTATTTGTTTGTTTCTTTATTTTTTATTTATTCTAAAAATATAAAAGCAAGTTAACTGAAGCTACAGACGCTAAAGTTCAACTAAAGATCTCACTGGTCTCTCCCACATTAAAATGCATTATTTAGTGTTATTGTTATTGAAAACTTAAAATATAAAAAATTACTTCATTAAATAAAATTAAACTGAAAAAAAAAGATAAATTGATTAGAAATGTTTTCTTGGCGACAAACTGAAATAAGTTAAAGTATAAAAAATACTAAAAGTAATAATAAAAATGTAAAGTAAGACAAAAATAAAAATAATAATAAAATTCAACAAAAACTCAAACTACAATTAAAACAAACTGAAAATATAAAAATTTGAGCTAATTCAAAATGTTTATAAATACTATTATAGTATACAAATAACACTTTGATTAAATTTTAAAATATGTTTTGGGTTTAAATTAACTTTTAAGTCAACATGAAGTCACAATAATAGACTAATAATGAATTAGTGCACCATGCTACAAAATCATTAAAAACAAATAAATAATAAATACGATTAGGCCAGTTATTCACACCATCATAAAGCATCTTTAATGATCTCTTAATGAAGCATGATTTGTTTGATAGTTAATCTGCTCATGTCTGTGATTGAGTTTCCTCTTATTCTGATTGGTGTCCCTGTGGAGGAACGTGTTTGTGTTTGTGGTGAAGTGTTTCCGGCAGAACTACAGCATGTGAAGACACTGATGCTCCAGCTGGTGGCGCTGTTGTGTTACAAACACCGTTCAAACGAGACAGACTCTTATTTGCGTCAGGGTTATAAAACTGAAAAAAGAACAGAATTACTAAAACTTCAAAATGGAAAACAAAAACATGTTCAACATATTTAAGAGAGAAAA
>NC_081792.1:29367580-29387580 GCF_963082965.1 Carassius carassius
TCGCCTGGATTCCTTTTCAGACAGAACTGATTCATGTATTTGGGTATTTTTAATAAATCTGAGGGGATTTGTGGGAGAAAGCCAATGAGTGTCGGTACGCTCCGGCGGGCACGGAGAGGCATATTGTGCCCACGCCGCGGGACTTTAATTAACTTATTAAAAGAGGCAGACGGGCGAAGTTTGGCGCGCTCTAACTCTCTGTCAGGAAGCGCGAAGGTTTCCCGCGCTCGCCCTGAGGTGGACACCGGACATGGTCTCGCGCTGCTCTCAGATGAGTGAGACAGCAGCTGTCTGTATATTTAGCACAAAGGCATGAACACTATTCAGACACATTCTCTCTCAGCTGCTCACTAACACACACAAGCACATGACCATTGAAACATGCTTCGATATCAGCTAACATTACCAAAAACATACCATCAAGTGGTCAGGTGAACGTTCCTGTTAAGTTAGAAAACGTTATTTTCAGCGTTCTTTATATATATATATATATCAAAAACACAGTCCAAAACACAACAATAATTTGACCATTTTCAGCAACATTAGCCATAAGTCTGTTCGGTTCAATGGCATTGTTTACATTGAGTTCCACCAATATGGCCGACTTCCAGATTGATGATGTGTCGTGAAAACACTCTGTAGTTCAAACAAAGATCTAAGTCACGCATCTCCGAGAGATGTCTCCTTACTGAATGAATCAGTGTTTGAATGAATCATTAACGATTCAGTGACTCATGAAGACAGGCACTCGCTTTGTTCTTAAAAGAATCAGCCATCTGAATGAATCACCTGAATCAATGACTCACCTGTTAAGACAGTGACTTGCTGCCACCTACTGGCAGTTTACTTTGATGTTTAAAATTAGCTAATCTTAAATTTTTTCAAACATCTCATATTTATATTATTTATATTTATCTGATTATATATATATATATATATATATATATATATATATATATATATATATATATATATATATGGTTTAAAACACCAAGATCTTAACATTATTCATGCTGCTCTAACTAATGTAAATGCATTAATGCTATATTTCAGCTTCATTAAACTGTGTCTAAATGCATCTAATGCCACTTCATCTGCTTCAGTTTCTTCTGCAATAAAAAGATCAGTTTTGTTAATACTGACTTCACTTAACAGTCCTTTTATATAAAGTGAAATTATTAATAAAATGTAAGAATTTGATATTAAAGATAATGCATGCATGTAATAAGGTTACGGAAAATGCCCTTTAAATGACCTGGAAATCCATTTAAATAAATTTTACTATGCAGTTACACTAGTTATATGAAATGTAATTTCCTAACAGCCTAATACCTAATATATACAGCCAGTTGCAACAAACCCTTTATAGTTAAGAAAACTCATTATTTAACCCTTGTGATGATCAATCTCCTCATGTCTTTTGTCTCTGATTGATAGTTTTATAGGTTTTTATCCAATCAAAGCTCTTTTAGTGTAATTGTACAAACTCAGCTTCATGTGTTTCTTAATGTTTTGTCTAAATCTTAAATGAAATGTTTTTTGTTTTAAAACATTAGATTTTTTTCTGATTATTATTTTATATGTCAGGCTTAACAGGGTAGAGTTGTGTGCTTCAACAATTACTGAGACTTTTGTATGTAAATGGTAAAAAAAAAAGCTGAAATTTTTTGATATATAATTCATAAGAAAGAGAGAATTTCAAGCATGCTCTCTTGACTTTTGGATAAACATACTTGAGGTTCTTTGATAATCCATCTTGAGCTGATGGTGGATCGGATCCGCATGGAGCGTCTGTGCATGCGGTTCCAGTAAGATCAAATTTATTCTTATTTTTAAGTTGCAATTGTTGAAGATGTTCAAAAAAAAAAGAAGTAATGTAATAATTTTAAAAAAGGATATATTTATTACTGTCACATGGAATTGATGTTGATGGTGTTGAAATTATGCAGCCAAGTGATGATATCTCAGATCATTATTTAGTTCTGTGCAAACTTCATATAGCCAAAATTGTAAATTCTACTTCTTGTTACAAGTATGGAAGAACCATCACTTCTAACACAAAAGACTGCTTTTTAAGTTATCTTCCTGATGTATCCAAATTCCTTAGCATATCCAAAACCTCAGAACAACTTGATGATGTAACAGAAACTATGGACTCTCTCTTTTCTAGCACTTTAAATAAAGTTGCTCCTTTACGCTTAAGGAAGGTTAAGGAAAACAGTTTGACACCATGGTATAATGAGCATACTCGCACCCTAAAGAGAGCAGCCCGAAAAATGGAGCGCAGCTGGAGGAAAACAAAACTATAGGTATTTCGTATTGCTTGGCGGGAAAGTAACATATCCTACAGAAAAGTATTAAAAACTGCTAGATCTGATTACTTTTCTTCTCTTTTAGAAGAAAACAAACATAACCCCAGGTATTTATTCAATACAGTGGCTAAATTAACGAAAAATAAAGCCTCAACAAGTGTTGACATTTCCCAACACCACAGCAGTAATGACTTTATGAACTACTTTACTTCTAAAATCGATACTGTTAGAGATAAAATTGCAACCATTCAGCCGTCAGCTACAGTATCACATCAGACAGTGCACTATAGACCCCCTGAGGAACAGTTCCACTCATTCTCTACTATAGGAGAGGAAGAATTGTATAAACTTGTTAAATCATCTAAACCAACAACATGTTCCTAAAAAAGCTCCTAAAAGAGGTGCTTCCAGAAGTCATAGATCCTCTTCTGACTATTATTAATTCCTCATTGTCATTAGGACATGTCCCCAAAACCTTCAAACTGGCTGTTATTAAGCCTCTCATCAAAAAACCACGACTTGACCCCAAAGAACTAGTTAATTATAGACCAATCTCGAATCTCCCTTTTCTGTCCAAGATACTAGAAAAGGTGGTATCCACACAATTATATTCCTTCTTAGAGAAAAATGGTATATGTGAGGATTTCCAGTCAGGATTTAGACCGTATCATAGTACTGAGACTGCTCTCCTTAGAGTTACAAATGATCTGCTCTTATCATCTGATCGTGGGTGTATCTCTCTATTAGTTTTATTGGATCTTAGTGCTGCGTTTGACACAATTGACCACAACATTATTTTGCATAGACTTGAACACTTTGTTGGCATCAGTGGAAGTGCATTAGCATGGTTTAAATCGTACTTATATGACCGCCATCAGTTCGTAGCAGTGAATGAAGATGTATCCTATCGATCACAAGTGCAGTATGGAGTACCTCAAGGCTCAGTACTAGGGCCGATACTCTTCATGCTTTATATGTTACCCTTGGGAGATATCATCAGGAAACATGGTGTTAGCTTTCACTGTTATGCTGATGATACTCAGCTCTATATTTCTTCGCAGCCCGGTGAAACACACCAATTTGAAAAACTAAAGGAATGCATAGTCGATATAAAAAACTGGATGACGAGTAATTTCTTACTGCTAAATTCTGAAAAAACAGAGGTGTTAATTATAGGACCTAAAAACTCTGCTTGTAATAACCTAGAACACTGTCTAAGACTTGATGGCTGCTCTGTCAATTCTTCATCATCAGTTAGGAACCTAGGTGTGCTATTTGATCGCAATCTTTCCTTAGAAAGCCACGTTTCTAGCATTTGTAAAACTGCATTTTTCCATCTCAAAAATATATCTAAATTACGGCCTATGCTCTCAATGTCAAATGCAGAAATGTTAATCCATGCATTTATGAGCTCAAGGTTAGATTATTGTAATGCTTTATTGGGTGGTTGTTCTGCACGCTTAGTAAACAAACTACAGCTAGTCCAAAATGCAGCAGCAAGAGTTCTTACTAGAACCAGGAAGTATGACCGTATTAGCCCGGTCCTGTCAACACTGCACTGGCTCCCTATCAACATTGTATAGATTTTAAAATATTGCTTATTACTTATAAAGCCCTGAATGGTTTAGCACCTCAGTATTTGAATTAACTCCTTTTACATTATAATCCTCTACGTCCGCTACGTTCTCAAAACTCAGGCAATTTGATAATACCTAGAATATCAAAATCAACTGCAGGCGGCAGATCCTTTTCCTATTTGGATCCTAAACTCTGGAATAACCTACCTAACATTGTTCGGGAGGCAGACACACTCTTGCAGTTTAAATCTAGATTAAAGACCCATCTCTTTAACCTGGCATACACATAACATACTAATATGCTTTTATTATCCAAATCCGTTAAAGGATTTTTAGGCTGCATTAATTAGGTAAACCCGGAACCGGAAACACTTCCCATAACACCAGATGTACTTGCTACATCATTAGAAGAATGGCATCTACGCTAATATTAGTCTGTTTCTCTCTTGTTCCGAGGTCACCGTGGCCACCAGATCCAGTCTGTGTCCAGATCAGAGGGTCACTGCAGTCACCCGGATCCAGTACGTATCCAGACCAGATGCTGGATCAGCACCTAGAAAGGACCTCTACATCCCTGAAAGACAGCGGAGACCAGGACAACTAGAGCCCCAGATACAGATCCCCTGTAAAGACCTTGTCTCAGAGGAGCACCAGGACAAGACCACAGGAAACAGATGATTCTTCTGCACAATCTGACTTTGCTGCAGCCTGGAATTGAACTACTGGTTTCGTCTGGTCAGAGGAGAACTGGCCCCCCAACTGAGCCTGGTTTCTCCCAAGGTTTTTTTCTCCATTCTGTCACCGATGGAGTTTCGGTTCCTTGCCGCTGTCGCCTCTGGCTTGCTTAGTTGGGGTCACTTCATCTACAGCGATATCGTTGACTTGATTGCAAATAAATGCACAGACACTATTTAACTGAACAGAGATGACATCACTGAATCCAATGATGAACTGCCTTTAACTATCATTTTTTCATTATTGACACTGTTTTCCTAATGAATGTTGTTCAGTTGCTTTGACGCAATGTATTTTGTTTAAAGCGCTATATAAATAAAGGTGACTTGACTTAAATAAATAACAGTGTTGTTTTTTGTTCAAATAATGCAAAACAATTGATTTCATGCAGTGCATTTAGAATGCATGATTACTTAAAATAACATTTATTATTAAATTTATCACCTATTATTACTATTTCTATTATTGTTTTAAATGAAGATGTTACACACACACACACACACACACACACACACACACACACACACACACACACACACACACACACACACACACACAACTGACCCACATTTTGTTCTTTTTTTTCTACTGGAACTGATGCAATAAGACCGCTTTGTTGTAAACCCCGCCTTCGCTGCATTCGCTGCGCTGATTGGGTTGATGCGACAGCATCTCGTCTCTCATTGGTCCGTCCGTGCGTCATTCAGAACGCTTCACATGGAAGGAAGGAAGCCACGTTGACATCAATCAGTGTTTTCATCGCTTGATAAACTAGAACACATCTTCCGTTCACCGTGAGTCTCGGCGGAGGTGAGGAAATGTTTCCTAAGATGATGAAATATTTAGACAATCATGACAATGATGTATCAGCCTGCAGCATAAGGAATCATTATTCATATGCACTGATTATACTAACAATAACAACCTATCTAGAGTGTGTTTTATTGTGTACTGTATACTAACAATATTACTAAAGCTGAGGTACAATGAAACTAAATAAATTATGCAAAAGGATTTGATGTTGCAGTGTAGCACATAGTATAACGGTAATCTCTGCTACAATGTAACAAATAAGTGCAATTGATGTTACATTATTATTGCAATTTCTTATTTTCCTCCAGCTATATAACATGATGCTATCAGAGCCAAGATTATGGTTTTGATTCCCAATCAATGCATGAACTGAATAATCATATTTTCAGTGCCATGCAATGTGAGTAGCTTCAGCTGAAACGCTGTGGTGTTTGTCAGGTGTGTGGTCATCAGGATGAGTGTGGGCTTCATCGGAGCGGGTCAGCTGGCACACGCCCTGGTCAAGGGCTTCACAGCGGCGGGTGAGACACGGGTCAAGATGACCGTCCACTAACACTTACTAGTGAACTTTAGTCTCTCGTCTGATCAGGGACACTGTTTACATACACGACCGGTCAAAAGATCTGCTCAGCAGGGCTGCCTTTATTTGATCAAAAATACTGTAAAAATTGTAAAATATTATTGGAATTTAAACAGCTGTTTTCTATGTGAATATGAATTAAACTGTAATTTATTTCTGTGATGTGCAGCTGTATTTTCAGCATCATTATCCTGGTTGATCTGTTTTCAGGTGTGATCACTGCCAACAGAATCACAGCGAGTTCACCGGACACAGATCTGCCGACAGTCTCCGGCCTGCGGGTGTGTGTGTGTGTGTGTGTGTGTGTGTTTTGAGCCGTCTGCTGTTTATAGCATAACATGTTCTCTCTTCTCAGAAAATGGGCGTCAATTTCACTACGAGCAACAAAGAGGCGACACACAAGAGTGACGTTCTGTTCCTGGCCGTCAAGCCACACATCATCCCGTTCGTTCTGGATGAGATCGGTCCAGATATCGAGGACCGTCATCTGATCGTGTCCTGCGCCGCTGGAGTCACCATCAGCTCCATCGAGAAGGTGCTCTGATGATGTCATTAACAACTCGTTGAGTTCTCTAAAAAATAATAGTTTACCTGGAAATGAAAATGTGCTCGCCCTCAGAGATCAGGATGAGTTTGTGTCTTCATCAGGTTTGTAGAAATGCAGCATTGCATCAGTGTCTCATCAATGGATGCTCTGCAGTGAATGGGTGCCGTCAGAATGAGAGTCTGATAAAAACATCAGAATAATCCACAGCACTCCAGTCCATCAGTGAACACCTGGAGAAGACAAAAGATGAAACACATCCAGCATTAAGATGTGTGTGTGTGCAGAAGCTGCTCCAGTACCGTGCGGCTCCTAAAGTGATGCGGTGTATGACGAACACGCCGGTGGTGGTGCGCAAGGGGGCCACGGTTTACGCCACAGGAAGTCACGCCGAGGTGGAGGACGGGAAGCTCCTGGAGCAGCTGATGGCCAGCGTGGGCTTCTGCACCGAGGTGGAGGAGGATCTGATCGACGCCGTGACGGGCCTCAGCGGCAGCGGACCTGCTTACGTGAGCTCACCTTCACACACATCCACAGAACAGATGCAATACTGCACTGATCGCTGTATAATGTGATCGGAGAAGGCTTTTAAAAAGAGTCTCTTCTGCTCATCACGGCTGCATTTATTTGATCAAAAATACTGTAAAAATAGTGAAATATTATTCTAATGTAAATCATCTGTTTTCTGTGTGAATCTGTGTTAAAGTGTAATTTATTTCTGTGATGCTCCGCCGTATTTTCAGCATCATTCCTCCAGTCTTCAGTGTCACATGATCTTCAGAAATCATGAAAACACAGTTTTACCTTAACCTTTTGAATGGTTATGAATCACAGTTTCCACAGAAATATTGTGCGGCACAACTGTGTTCAATATTGATAATAATCAGAAATGTTTCTTGAGCAGTAAATCGTCATATTATCATGATTTCTGAAGATCATGTGACACTGAAGACTGGAGGAATGATGCTGAAAATACAGCGGAGCATCACAGAAATACATTACACTTTAACACAGATTCACACAGAAAACAGATGATTTACATTACAATAATATTTCACTATTTTAAAAAGGAAAAATGGTATCAAATAAATGCAGCCTTGCTGAGCAGAAGAGAAAAAATATATAAAATCTCAATTCCAAGTTTTTGACTGGTAATGTAGCATTTAATAGATGCATTTTAATAATTTAATTTTAGTGCGTAAAAAATCCTAAATGTCTTATATTTATATTTTAATCTGACCGCAGCTCTGCTCCTGACATGGTGTTAAAAATAAATAAATAAACAATAAGTGTGTGTGTAGAGATGATGTAACACACTTCATGCATTTGTCAGGCGTTCACGGCTCTTGATGCTCTGGCTGACGGGGGGGTGAAGATGGGGTTGCCACGGCGACTGGCGGTGCGACTGGGAGCACAAGCTTTACTGGTACGAGTCCAGCTCTCATGCAGTGCATGATGCAAACATTACACACAAATTCTGCATTTATGAAAGAACCTTCTGGTGTTTTGTGCATTGTGAGATTCCTCCATCACCAGTGCAGCACGTGTTTGTTGTGAGAAACACACGTGTCTGTATTCTGTGGTAGGGAGCAGCTAAGATGCTTCTGGACTCGGAGCAGCACCCGGGACAGCTGAAGGACAACGTCTGCTCACCAGGGGGCGCTACCATCCACGCCCTGCACTTCCTGGAGAGTGGAGGCTTCCGGAGTCTCCTCATCAACGCTGTGGAGGCGTCCTGCATCAGGACCAGGTGACCACAGCCGCTCTATACAGGGTCTCTGCGTGCTCATCGGCTCATTAACACGCGTGTGCCAAACGCTGATGGCCTTCTGCATCATGCACATTTCTTTAATGAGTTTTGAGGAAATATTGAGCAAAATAATAAGTGTTCAATTAATTCCATGCTGTTTACTGTCAGGATTAAATTGCTAATATTTTGCCTTTCGGGGAACAACAGCTTTTAAATGTTTCATTTTGATGGATTTAGTTTGGTTAAATTAATGGTTAGAAATTTTAGTAATCAAAAGCATGTTTAATAAATTAAGATTATGAAATATATACAGTTTAACAACAATTTATGATATTTTAGGGCCACTTGAGAATCCCAATAAAATCTGTTTTATTATTTCTTTCCCAAATTCTTGATTTTATTTTTTTTCTGTAATCCATTTTAATGGTTAAAAAAAAAAGCTTTCAAATAAATTGTATTTTATAAAATGTTAATTTAAAATTTTTTACCATAATATAACCCAGTTTTGTTTTTTCATACATATTGTTTTAAAAATTCTTCTATAACAAATACTTATTTAAAATGGTGGTAATACAGTTAATCCATAAACCTTTACATATTTAATTAATCTACACTGCAAATAAAAATTCATCAATTCCTTGTTTTTTTTTTCTTTTTTTAACAAACAATCTGCTGCACAACACAAGAGTTTGCTGTTAAAATTAAAACATGGATGAAAAATTGTGTGAAATAATTTTTGTTATTATTATTAATAATAAGAAGAAGTTCCTTCTACAGTGCAATAGTGATATATTTCTGTCTCAAGTTATTTTGTCAGATAAAGAATTTATATTGGCCTTCTGTAAGCTGCTTTCCAGCTCATTTCAGCTTCTCAAACCACACATTTGTAGTCTAGTTAGAGTAGTCTGTCTCATGTCTGTTGTTGGGCGCTCACTCCTCCTGTGTTCCTCTCAGAGAGCTGCAGTTTCTGGCCGATCAGGAGAAGATCTCGCCCGCCGCCATCAAGAAGACGACGCTGGATAAAGTGCTGCAGCAGCCGGGCGTCTCGTCCACATCAGTCACCATCAAGAGCAGAGTCAACCTGTTCAACCACAGGAACGGCGTCAAGAAGTGAACACACACACACACACACACACACACACACAGGACAATACAAGAACTGTACTGCCTGTCCAAACACACACACATTCACTGGAACAGTATTACACCGGGAAACACATGTCATAAAGAGTGTTATTAACACCTTCATATCTTTAAAGTCCTTGAAAATTCAAAGCGAATAATGTCAGTGGTTTCTAGATGGGTTTCTATGTCCATGGTCACTTTGTTCGAGGATGAAACTGGACACAGAAGACATTTTGACTCATGTTTTGCACACATGAACTGTCAGACTTGTTGATTTTGTTTTGGTTAACAAGATATCAGAACTCCCCATAGCAACACCCTGGCAACAGCTCCAGACAGCCTATTGATAGCTTTCAGTCACATGCCCCCCCGGGGGGGGTGGGGGGGGGGGGGGGGGGCAAAACATCCATAGAACTGCAGCACCAGACTATCATTCTGCCATCTGTTTCACAGACACAAATATTTAGATCGCCTCTCAAAAGAATAAAACAAAGGTATGTGAACTAAATTCAAGTTTTGGCTATTTGCAATCCATATTATGCACCCGTGGCAATATTTGAAGCAGTAAACAGTGCCACAAATGTTGTAAAAACACTTACAGTGCCTTGATATATTTAAAACAATAATAATAAAAGATCAAATTCAGTAATCACTATATTAATGATTCATAATTAACGTGTTAATTTCAATGTGAAACCATTTAACGTGAAACTTTGCAGAGTCTAATGAAAATTCTGGTTTCATATGCTTGCCTGTACAAAACATAACATCACCAATAAGGTGTTTACTTAATTTCAACTTATAATATCTGCGTATTACTACATTACTACTTAATGCATAAAGATAACTGGCAGTCTGTGGAGCAAAGCTTTGTTTTGCCCTCCAGGTGGGTGTTCCTATGAGTGTGTGACATCACGTGAAAACTATCAATAGTAATTCCCTGGCAACAGCTCAAAACACCCTGTAGCAACGCCCTGGTAACCCTATAACAACACCCTGTAGCAACACCCTGGTAACCCTATAACAACACCCTGACAACAGCTCAAAACACCCTGTAGCAACGCCCTGGTAACCCTATAACAACACCCTGACAACAGCTCAAAACACCTTGTAGCAACGCCCTGGTAACCCTATAACAACACCCTGGCAACAGCTCAAAACATCCTGTAGCAACGCCCTGGTAACCCTTTAACAACATCCTGGCAACAGCTCAAAACACCCTGTAGCATCGCCCTGGTAACCCTATAACAACGCCCTGGCAACAGCTCAAAACATCTTGTAGCAACGCCCTGGTAACCCTATAACAACACCCTGACAACAGCTCAAAACACCCTGTAGCAACGCCCTGGTAACCCTATAACAACACCCTGGCAACAGCTCAAAACACCCTGTAGCAACGCCCTGGTAACCCTATAACAACAGGATATCTAAACTTCTCTGGGCTGTTGCAGGAAGTGATATCACAGAAAATCAACTTTTATTTTGTTCTTTAAGTTTGACTTCGTCTCTTGATCCCTTTTAAATACTGTACCTGGAAGTTCTTTCTGAAACATTTCATCTGGATGTATTGCAGACCTGGATACCCTATATATTTGTTGCTTGTTCTCTTTAAAATGCTGGAGAAAATAATGAATGTCAAATAACCAAAGTGTTTTGTAAGCCGATTATCAGGCATGAAACATCTTTTTTGTTTTTGTCTGTTCTATTGCAGAAATTTGAAAACTGCATAAATGTTGCTGAAAGTTATGATAGAAAAGCTGTGTTTTTGCTTACGCTTGTGGTTTTATTTCCTTTGGTTTCATTGATAAACTATTTCTGATGAGCGAGAACATTGTTGCATTTGTTCCGACGTGTAATTAAAGCGGGAGCAAACTATAAATAATGTTTCTTTAAGCAAATTAACTGAAGGTTTTTCTCTGGAAGCCATTACTCAACTATGCAGGAGAACAAACAGCGTCACACCATCCTTCAGGTGCTGAACGCTGAAACCACCAGCATTGTGCAAGTTTTCTCAGAAGTCGCTGCTTCTTTGTGCAATACAGTAAACCATTTCTTGCATGATTGCGAAAGGATTTCATTTATTGAACATTTCAGATTTTAGTGAGCCTGAATCATCAGTAGTAGTAGTAGTTCTGATAGTGATTTGCTTGATCAGATGCACCATTTTCACTTGCTGAAACATCGTTTTAATCATACACTGGAATTAATTACGTTGCATGGAAGTGATCTTACTGATATAGATATCGTACCTCAAAGTGATGATGTTACCGACCATTTCCTTGGATCGTGCATGCTGCGTATCACTGATATTAACTATATGGCTCTATGTAAACATCTGAGCATTACTGTTGTTTCAGCCACCAAAGACAGATTTGCAAATAACCTGCTTGATCTATCTCAAATGGTATGTGTACCGTTAAATACACATGAACTAGACACAATGACTGACAACATGGGCACTATTTTCTCTAATACATTAGAAGCTGTTGCCCCCATCAAATTGAAAAAGGTTAGAAAAAATGTACTGTGCCATGGTATAACAGTAATACTCACTCTCTCAAGAGAGAAACTCTAGTCTTGAACGCAAATGGAGAAAAACTAACTTGGAAGTTTTAGAATTGCGTCGAAAAACCGTATGTCCAGCTATAGACAGGCTCTAAAAACTGCTAGGGCAGAGCATATACACAAACTCATTGAAAATAACCAAAACAATCCAAGGTTTTTATTTAGCACAGTAGCTAGATAAACAAATAACCAGACGCCACCTGATTCTAATATTCCCTCACAGTTTAATAGTAATGACTTTATAAATTTCTTCACTGATAAAATGGATAACATTCGAAATACAATAGCGAATGTAGATTCTACTGTGTCTAATACTTCAGTTTCATTCATCGCACCCAAAGATAAACTGCATCGCTTCACAACTATAGGACAGGAAGAGCTAAATAAACTTATCACTGTATCTAAACCAACAACAGGTTTATTAGATCCTGTACCCACTAAATTACTGAAAGAGTTGTTACCTGTAGCCGAAGAACCGCTTCTCAATATTATTAATAGTAATATATTAAGTGTCTGCTCAATTGAGCTCCTTCCTGCACAAAAATTATCTGTATGAAGAATTACAGTCAGGTTTCAGGCCCCACCATAGCACAGAAACTGCACTTGTTAAAATTACAAATGACCTGCTTCTTGCGTCAGATCAAGGCTGCATCTCATTTCTAGTCTTACTTGATCTTAGTGCTGCGTTCGACACCATAGATCATGAAATACTCATAGATCGATTACAAAACTATACAGGTATTCAAGGGCAGGCTCTAAGATGGTTTAGATCCTACCTGTCCGATCACTACCATTTTGTTTACTTAAATGCGGAGTCATCTCATTTATCACCAGTAAAATATGGAGTGCCACAAGGATCTGTCCTAGGTCCTCTTCTATTTTCAATATACATGTTGCCACTTGGTAATATTATTAGAAAATACGAGATAAGTTTCCACTGTTATGCTGATTATACTCAACTATATTTCTCAACGAGACCAGATGAAACTTCTAAATTATCTAAAAATTTTAAAGATTGTATGAACAACAATGTTCTCTTATTAAATTCAGATAAGACATAGATATTAGAAATGGGACCAAAAAACAGTACACATCTCTTGGATTACAATTTGCAACAAGATGGATGGCAACAACTCACAACACCTTATGAACACTCTGAGAACAACTCAAAACACCTTAGAAAACACCCTGAGAACAACTCAAAACACCCTGGTAACAACTCAAAACACCTTAGAAATGCCCAGGCAATAACTCACAACACATTAGAAACACAATGAGAACAACTCACAACACCCTGGCAACAACTTAAAACACCTTAGAAACACCATGACAACAACTCACAACACATTAGAAACACAATGAGAACAACTCACAACACCCTGGCAACAACTCAAAACACCCTAGAAACACCCTAACAACAACTCACAACACCCTGGCAACAACTCAAAACACCTTAGAAACACCATGACAACAACTCACAACACCTTAGAAACACCCTGACAACAACTCACAACACCTTAGAAACACACTGAGAATAACTCATAACACCTTAGAAACACCCTGACAACAACTCACAACACCTTAGTAACACAATGAGAACAACTCGCAACACCCTGGCAACAACTCACAACACCCTGTCAACAATTCTAAACACCTTAGAAACACCCTGGCAGTAACTCGAAACACCCTATTAAAAATCCTGTAATGACACCCTGGCACCCATCCACAACACTTTAATATCAGTGGTGAGTTTTAGAAAAGGTAAGCTTATTTAGCATATTTTATACACAATAGTAATTCAAAGTGCTTTATGTAAGAAATGGGTTCAAATATAAGTAAAAACATTTAAAAAGTGAAGAATTATTAAAACCGTATTGAAAGTCAGAGTCCACAGACACTTCTTCAGCCTCACAGCTGTATTTAAGTGAATGTTCTGCATGTAGCTCCTGGTGCGTCGTGGTCCTGCAGTCGGGCTGATGTGAGGAACGCTGGAGGCTCAGGCTATTTCTAGAGCTGCATCATGTAGATGATTCTCTGCTCAGCTGGCATGAAGATGAGTGTGTGTCACTCTGAAGACACGCCAGTTTTAGAAGCGTCAGGGTCACTTCTGAAGCCACTCTGCCCTACGGGTCAAAGGTCATGCAGAGCAAACGCATGAAGATCTTCCTGAACTGTAGAATCACCTTTATGAACATCCTCTTTTTTTCTTTGTCATCATGTCAAAAGTATATTAAAGTGGAAGTGTCTGACCGGAGCAGACTCCAGATAGTCCAATACTTCCTTCAATTACAACACAGGCATTTTCATTTTTACAGCATTTCAGAGTTGATTTCTGTTCCTCCGTGTGTCTTCAGAACGATGTCTTGACGTCGGACAGCAGGATTAGTTCCAGAGCTGCTCTTGTGTTTGTGTTTCTGACGGCCGCTGTTTATTTGTGTCTGATTGGAAGTCAAGGAGGCGCTAAAGAGTTCCATAATCCTCCTTTTATTCCTGAGGCTCTTCCTCTGTCGCTCTCAAATGCTGATAAGTCAAACGAATCTTACGCTCTTGTTATTCCTCTGGAAACACGCAGGACGCCGCTCATCATTTTCTGATGATATTCCACCAACACAATAGCATAGTTGCTCAAACTATTTCCTTCAAAAGAGCTTTTGCCCATTGATGAAACATTTTTTACTACTTCAGATTACTTTCTGAGTTTTTGCAGTTTTAACAGGTTAGTTCATCCAAAAGTAGTCTGTACCTCGCACTAAATTATCATGAGCATTATAAACTACTTTCATGGTGCTTTTCTGTCCTTTTCAAGCCTGACAGCCCATTTGCTTTTGTTGAACAGAAAAAGTGCAGTTCAGATTAAATACAGGATTTTCTTTGTGTAAAAACCCAAGAACATTTTGGTAATGTTCCTATGAGATTATAAAAATATTATTTCTGACTCTACACGTAACGTGCAAAAATCATGTTTCTGAATGTTCATGTAATGTTTAAACTTTTTTATTTTTATTTTTTGTTTATGAAACGTTAAAGTCAAAGTCACCTTTATTTATATAGCGCTTTAAACAAAATACATTGCGTCAAAGCAACTGAACAACATTCATTAGGAAAACAGTGTCAATAATGAAAAAATGATAGTTAAAGGCAGTTCATCATTGGATTCAGTTATGTCATCTCTGTTCAGTTAAATAGTGTCTGTGCATTTATTTGCAATCAAGTCAACGATATCGCTGTAGATGAAGTGTCCCCAACTAAGCAAGCCAGAGGCGACAGCGGCAAGGAACCGAAACTCCATCGGTGACAGAATGGAGAAAAAAACCTTGGGAGAAACCAGGCTCAGTTGGGGGGCCAGTTCTCCTCTGACCAGACGAAACCAGTAGTTCAATTCCAGACTGCAGCAAAGTCAGATTGTGCAGAAGAATCATCTGTTTCCTGTGCTCTTGTCCTGGTGCTCCTCTGAGACAAGGTCTTTACAGGGGATCTGTATCTGGGGCTCTAGTTGTCCTGGTCTCCGCTGTCTTTCAGGGATGTAGAGGTCCTTTCTAGGTGCTGATCCACCATCTGGTCTGGATACGTACTGGATCCGGGTGACTGCAGTGACCCTCTGATCTGGACACAGACTGGATCTGGTGGCCACGGTGACCTCGGAACAAGAGAGAAACAGACTAATATTAGCGTAGATGCCATTCTTCTAATGATGTAGCAAGTACATCGGGTGTTATGGGAAGTGTTTCCGGTTCCGGTTTACCTAATTAATGCAGCCTAAAAATCCTTTAACGGATTTGGATATTAAAAGCATATTAGTATGTTATATGTAAGCCAGGTTAAAGAGATGGGTCTTTAATCTAGATTTAAACTGCAAGAGTGTGTCTGCCTCCCGAACAATGTTAGGTAGGTTATTCCAGAGTTTAGGCGCCAAATAGGAAAAGGATCTGCCGCCTGCAGTTGATTTAGATATTCTAGGTATTATCAAATTGCCTGAGTATTGAGAACGTAGCGGACGTAGAGGATTATAATGTAAAAGGAGCTCATTCAAATACTGAGGTGCTAAACCATTCAGGGCTTTATAAGTAATAAGCAATATTTTAAAATCTATACAATGTTGATAGGGAGCCAGTGCAGTGTTGACAGGACCGGGCTAATATGGTCATACTTCCTGGTTCTAGTAAAAACTCTTGCTGCTGCATTTTGGACTAGCTGTAGTTTGTTTACTAAGCGTGCAGAACAACCACCCAATAAAGCATTACAATAATCTAACCTTGAGCTCATAAATGCATGGATTAACATTTCTGCATTTGACATTGAGAGCATAGGCCGTAATTTAGATATATTTTTGAGATGGAAAAATGCAGTTTTACAAATGCTAGAAACGTGGCTTTCTAAGGAAAGATTGCGATCAAATAGCACACCTAGGTTCGAACAATAAAGAAACATTCCATTTCAAGCATTTTGAGAATGATACCTTTGATCGTTCTCTGAACATCCTGAAACAAGTTACATTCTAGAAGAATGTCCAACTAAAATGAAAAGACCGTAATATCTTTGATAATCAAAGAATATTTCACGATTAAGTTATAGAAACATTATTTTCGATTGTTAAAAATGTCATTTAAAAAAAAAAAAGTACTTTTATGTTTCTTTTCTGTCCTTTTTTAGCTGTTCTGCTTTTGTTATACAGAAAAGTGCAGCTCAGATGAAATACAGGTTTTTTTAAAACCACATATTTTAAGAAAACCATTAGATTTGATCTAATTGACATCTGGCTCAGAATCAGCACACATCTTAGCCGTCTCTCCCGAGCGCTGTCTGGAAGTGTCCATTAGATACCACAAATCCATCTTGATCTCGACTCAAAACCACCTTTGGTGCAGCAGATGTATTTCAGCTCTTTGTCTTGGAGCTTCCGCATCACTGAGATTCTCTGAAAAGAGCTGCTGGGAAGCAGTGTGAACAGAGTAGTGTGTGTTTGAACTGATATATTTTATCGTTGCGGTACAGCTGGTGGCTGTGGAGAGAAAGAGGAAGATGGGCTCTAGTTCTGACGGTTCGTCTAAACCGCAGTGAATCATCAGGTCAGCTTCCTCCTGTGGATCACAGCTCAAGTGTGAACAACCGATGCACTTCTGATGGAGCTCCACCTGAGATCTGTGTCCTGGACCAGTTTAGCCAGTTCACAAATACTCATATTTCCATTTGTTTTAAAGCACTGTATATTAATAGCCTTCCTGGTAACACTCCTTCTGACAAGCATTCACATAATGTTTCTCATAACCTTGTACTCCAGTTATATCTGATCAAAGGCACTCTAATGCATTATCTAATGCATCATATGCATTATTCAATAGACGTGAATTGAATTGAGTGCTCTGATTTAGTGTTTCATGTTTCTGGTATTTAAGGCAAGACACTGCAGGTCCATTTAACTAATAACAGACATCGATTACAAACGTTTATTTATTTTTTGTATTAAAGGTTTTCTGAAAAGTAGTGCAGCTATGCAATTATTTGCATTCATTCCCAGAACATAAATTTTGAACATTGAAAAAGCCAGATACATTTGTTATTTGTTTTACTTACTAGAGTTAAAGGTTTTTATAGAGGGGATTTGGGATTTCTCTTTTTATCACTCCATAAATCAGAAAATACTGTCCACCGACAGAAAATGAACACATTTTCCCTATTTTTTGGTGCGTTTTTGATGTTTTCTTTCCACTAGTCTGAAACAACACGATGTGAATAGACAATCAAAATCTAAAAACTTTTTGCCTGTAGTGATGATATAGAATTCTATTAAATGTTTTACATTCACTTAGAATAGTAATTCAGTTTTGTAACCATAGCAACAGCGAGTTTGCCAGTCCTCAGTTGCGCTTTGCCTTAGAAACAAATATACTCACGTATATATCAGTAACATTTTCAGTAGTACTTGTAAATATGTTGGGCTTAAGGGTTTTTTTTTTGTCTTGTGTATTATAATGTAGGCTACATGTGAGTTCTGAGCGCAGCACGCGCGTGTTCCTTTAAGAGTCGCGCTGGCGTTGCGTAAATCCTTCATGAATGAAACCACGTGACCAAAGCAAATCATATGACGTCTGGCTTCAGCGCGAGAGAAAGAGGATAAACACGGTCACAAATTCGCCGGCAACAGCGACAAACTCCCGCCGGATTCTCCTCGGTTCCACCCGACACAGTCTCCCGCTGCTCCGGAGGATTCGGAAAGCACGTCGCTCTTCACGGTGCGTCGAACGCGCGGAAGCTGCGCTCGGCCGGACGCGAGTCGCTCAGATGTGTTTTGCTGAGTGTGCACGACACCGTGCGCGTGCGTGTGTGTCAGTTGGCTTTTTTTAGTGCATAACATGAGCTATTTACAAATACATTCAAAACATGAGGAATAAAAGCATTAAAAACTAATTTAACTTATTTATTTTTAATTTATTCTGGTTGCTTAATTCAAAAATCAAAAGTATGTGTTTATTAAAATAATAAGTAAATATATATATCAGCGTTTTTTTGTTTAATTTTTTTTTTACACCATTATGCATCAGTTTGGGTTTAATTGAGTGGACATTAGCTTTACTATTTGAATATTTCTACTTAGTTAACTGCCTGTATATTCAACTAGCTATACTAGCAATATTAACGAAGTTGTGTTAATACATTACACTAATATATGTATTGTTCACTATAAGCGTTCATATGCTCATATGAGCGCGCGTTTCGGCTGTCTCGCGACGCGACGTGCGCGGGACGCGCGTTTTAAAGGGCTCGCCGTGCTGAATCATCACGATCGGGTCATTCCGCTCAGAACCCCGACACACACACACACACACACAGAGCCGTGATGACAGCGAGCAGACAAAGGGCTCATCGATACACACACACACACACCCCGATCCGTGATTGTTCACCGGTTCTGATCGGCTCTCTTCGGCTCCGATCGTCGCTTTCGATTTGAAACGTTTGCAGAAACCTGCGGGATTCGGCTCGTGTTATATTTATAGAGCGAGAGCGTGTGTGTGTGTGTGTGTGTATGAGTGTGTGTGTCTCCTCTAGTCAAGCAGAGGTTACACAGCAACACAAGCGCGGATCTGTGAGGAACCGAACCTGCTGCTTCATCAGAACCGTCTCCGCTGGACACCGGAGGTGCGTTACTCTTCTCGCTTGTGTCTGTTTAACACCTCGAGTAAACTGTACCATGGTACGGTGATGGTGTCAGGTGCTACTTTTGGAATACCGTGGTATTGTGTGATGGTATTTACTTGCCAGCCTCTGTTTGGCCATCGGTCTCGTTCCGAATCCCTCCAACGTGCTCCCTAGATAGGGAACACACTAGGATTTGAGTCAATAATACACATTTTTGCTAAAGAAAGAATAACTATAGTTGATATAACTTAATAGAAATATACTTGACAGAATATTGTGTTTGTGTTCACGTATTTGTGTGTGTTGTAAGTAGTTGTTGTGTATCGCTTCGACAGTTGACGGACGGTTGGAATCCGTTCCCGCGCGCGCGCTCCGAATCACCAAATCGGCGCTATTTCAAACCAGCGCCGCGCGAATCATCACATCAGCGGCTTTTAAGGCGGATGCTGATTCATCAATCGCTGATATCTGCTTGACGTGAGCCCGTGCACCGGGGCGTCATGGCAACACGGCACACCGGAGCGCGCGGAACCGGGCAGCTTTGGAGGCACGGAGAGCCTCCTTTCAGACGGATGGCTTTGTTACACAGACACGATTAAGAGCAATATGATAGAATATATGATATATATATATATATATATATATATATATATATATATATATATATATATATATATATATATATATATATATTCATTAGGGCAAATTGATCTCTAGTGTTGTGTGCTCGCGTGTTTACTACACACGGTTTGTTCGTGTGGAAATGTTTATTACTGGTGAAGATAGTGTGAGATGCTGCTGACACGATGGTATTTCTGGGCTTCTTCCGAATCGGCAGCATTTTTATCATATCAACATTTTA